>NW_009953721.1:1168489-1210494 GCF_000747805.2 Chaetura pelagica | reverse complement strand
CCTGCTCTGGCAGGGGGGTTGGACTAGATGATCTTTCGAGGTCCCTTCCAACCCCTAGGATTCTATGATTCTATGAAACATGTCATCAGCAACTACTGTGTATTTTTTGATCTTCAGCAGAACTAGTTTTCCAAAGCTTAAGACAAAGAAAGTAAAATTTACATGGAATTTTTATCCTTTGTTGCCAGCTCTGAAATTATAATTGTGAACAGAGACATATCAGTTAAGAGAACTATTTCCGCTAGGAGACTAATTCCTGATCCAACAGTGTTTTTATGAAAAAATCTGAATGTTGATACCATATCTTTTCTGCAGATTGGACAAGGATTGGTCTAGCAATAAATAATCAAAAGGGAAGAGATTTTTTTGTTTGGGTTTTTTTTTCCTGAAAAGTGACTTGTAGTTGGCTAGGAACCTTCTGTCAGTATTTTCTGTCTTGTCATCCTGGAGGAAAGATGCTGGAGCAAGTAGGACCAATAGAGAAAGCAGAACATAGTTTTTCAGACTTGTTGGTGTATTCAGCATTAAACTGACCATATTGTTTTGACTGGGAAGGAATGTTTCCAATACATGAATTGAAAGCTTTTGATAGGTCTTACCTGTGTTGGAACAGCCTGCACAGATGGCAACTATGCAGACTCTTCATTCAATGGCTTCAGTGGCCCTATTTTTCCTTTTTTTCACTGTCTGCAGTAAACAATAATGTAGACCCCAGAAAATCTAAATAGTTTAACCTGTCATTACTTGACTCACTATGAAACTGCCTATCAGTTGAAGCAAAGGAAAATCTATGGTATTCAGAAAATTAGACTGGATAAATTCACCTATAACTGCATGTACCTATTACGAGTGCTATTTTATGTTTTCTACCAAGAACTTTAACCTTTTCTGCAAAAATAAGCAGCTCAAGAAATACCAGGAATTTTCAAAGATGAAATATTAGAAACCCATTTGCAACAGACTAGTTCTTTCTGCTGAGACAGGTGTTACTCCAGGAGCAATCTTTTATATTTTAAGTTACTTTATTCCAGGGACTATTATTTAAATGAAGAGTAGGATATGTTAATAAGATTTAATACACTGAGGTCTTGAAATGATATAAGATGCTTACCTTATTTCATAAAATTCCTTTTAAAATGTGTCAACATTCACGTATTTAATTAAGCATATGAGAAAGGCTGCCATCCTCAAAACATTCTCAGCAATGACAAGTATCCTGAACAACTCTTTCGCTCTCCTACCTCCTGTACTTGTTATGTTCATGTTAAATTTAGAGAGAGAATTTCAGAGATACGTGGCAAGGCTTAAGCAGTATGAGTAATAGCTGCTTCTTAAGATAACACTAAGTCATTGTGAAAACCAAGTATCGTTAGTTTTCTGTATGTGAGAGAAAAATACGTGACACAAGAAGGTTTTTTTTTTATGTAGTGTTTGCAGCTAGGCAGAAAATTGCTGATTTTTTAGTGTAAAAACTATCAGAAATTCATAAAGGATTATTTGTTGTTTATTCCCCACCCCCCCTAGTCCTGTGTTATTCTTTCTGCCTGGATTCTGACATCTACCTTATATTCAGATCAATACCATCTGGTCTTTAGAAACACAGACTAGTAGAAAACCTGACTAATTTTTCTTTAGGAGTGGGTGAAACTCAAAATATAAATGTCTTTCAATCCATAAGAGAAGAACAGGCCAAATTAGTCTTATAAAGTAAAAAATCCATTTCACACCTCTTTAAAGGAACTTTCATTGTTATAAGCCCAGTTCACATGAAGCTAAGGGAACTGTTTCTCATGTAATTTTCAGCTGCCGTAAAACTCCTTTCTCCAACTCAGGATGGTCAGTACACTTGCATATCTAAGACTTGCTTTGTTGCAAACTGCAAGTGTGATACTGCCTCACCACCATTTGGATTGGTTTGCAAAAAAGCATATTTTTAGAAAAACTAGCTTCCTGTGATGTAATGGCCATATGCATACTGTCACATTCTTGCTATTTCACTAGCTTAAAAGCAAAACAGATGATACTCTACCCATTTGTTCACTAGAGACTGGAATTTATAATTTATACTTCCATTTTTTCAGTATTTGTCTTGAAAATTGCCAAGAGGGCCACCTTAACTGTTTCTCTCCAGCTCCATCAGTGAAGGAGCACTAGAACCACCCTGGCATGCTGCAGTCATCTAACAAAAGTCCAGCATGTATTAATGAATTAAAGACTCCATATCTCTATTACTGCTCTAACAACTTCTAAATCTTCTTTAAGAGCCACACCTGGGATCACTGCTCTTTGCAAATATATATAATACTGATTCTCCATGCTAGAATCAAGGGCACATATTTTCCTTAAAAATTAAATATTTTGTTTAAAGTGTTGTAATACTAACATCTTAGTGTCCTGTGCAGTTTGCTCCATTCTTCAAGTTTTGTATGCCTGAGAATTACATCAAGTTATTTAAAATAATGTGCTCCCTTCATTCACTTTTTTTTTCCAAATATTGGAAGTAAACCAGTGTATTTTCCCCTAGTGTTGAGAAACAGAGTTGTGTTTTCTGCATGAAGGATGTACATACATATGCAGTCACATACTGCTGACTGTGGCAGCAAGATTGTGCCTTCTGTTTACAAAACATCAAACAGTAAATGGTAACAGCTTGTGAAATCATCAGAGCACAAGGCTGAAACCACAGATACCACCTCAGCCATTGAGTTCAGTATCTTGTAGTTACAAACATCCATAAAATAAGTCTAGCAATAAATACCAGAGGATCTGCTGGAACTTTTGATGTGCACTGACTCACCTGTGGTCATAAATTATATAGCTACCATGCACACACAAAAAAAGGAGAAGCCCCCGTCACACACTATCTGTTGTTGTAGCCAATGTCAAAAGCATCAGAAGAAACCAAACCACCCATCATGTTTCTCTCCCTGTGAATGCATCGAAAGCATAAAGCCCCATGGACAGCCAGCAGAATCACAAAAATTAGATTAATATATCAAATAATATCAATGTAGCAGCATATCAGATGCCAGGTTTCTGTCTCATGTTGCATGTCCTGATGGATTCCAGCACAGCACAAGCATAAGAATTTTCTTTGCAATTAAATGGTCTGTCTTTAATATTTTTTTTATTATTCCTATGAACTTAGCTTTCCCTTCATTTGTAGCACAGAATACACAGTTTAGTTGCAAGATTTTTCATTGCATATATTCTTCTAAATTTTTTTGCTGATTTTGAATAACAGAATTTGTCCTGAGTTGAAGCAAATTCAGTTTGAAAATTATGAGATTCATGTGAGTATTAGTACTTCTTTTATACAGTTATAGCATGTTCTATTAGCAGATTTTTTTATTATTATTAAGCACATACGTTTTCAAGAAATTATAGTTCCTATTAAGCTGGCAATGATTTGAGATTTTTTTTTCCTTAGGAAACCTTTTCAGATATATGGCAATTTTCAAGATGATCTGGAAAAGAATTAAAAGCACAACAATACATCTTATCAATTTATGTGGTTACAAAGTTCCTTCTGAAGAACATAACATGCCCATAATGATGCCATCATGTTCCAGCTTTTGTGTAATGGCTAGTTGCTTGAAGTGTCCAGAGCTGCATAGCATTAGCAATGCTCAATTTTGAGATGCTTAGTGAAAGCTGACAGCTTTTTTTTCTTCTATTTTTTTTTTCTTTTTTTTCTTCCCCTCCACCCCCCCAAGACTATAAGCTCTATAGATAAGCAGAATATTAATAATCTAAAACAATAAGAAATAATAAACTTTAAATATGCTTATGCTAGATCTGCACTTAGACTATAGGAAATTCACAAATATTACAAGTATAATTTCTAGTACAGTAAGCTGTATAAAAACATCTTCTGTGTGGAACTGATAAGCAATAATTCTGAATATCTGGGGTTTTTTTGAAGCACAGTCCTATACACAGGCACCCACTTAAGTAATTTTTTAACTCATTGCCTTGTAATTTTAATGCAATTATAAGCATAGTTTTGCTGCGATTTCAGCTAACTAGTAGTTTTAATTAGTTGACTTAAATCATACTTATATTTCTCAAGTGAAACCACATGCTAACCAAAGCCAATTTAAAAACTTTATGTTGATCTGTAAGTTTCTAAGCAACTTACAGAACACAAAATGAAAATTAGATAGGGTTTCAAGCCAATATTAGTACAGAGAACAAGCAAAGCTTCCTAGTAATTCTCTCAAAAGAATTTAAGGCACCCACTTTTGAGTCAGAAATTACTGAGGTCTCCTTGCTTTTGAAAGAAAATTTCTGTGAAAATACTTGAACCTGCTTAAATGTCTTACACCTGCACATCTCAGTACTACAGAAGGTGTTGTGCCATATGAAAACTCTCTTTTGAAAATTGTATTTTGGTTCCTAAGCTGCTTTCACACTTGCAAAAACTTTATTCAAAGTTGAACACATATTACAACATGGTCATAAATAAGATCAGAGATGTTCTCTATGACAAGTCTTTGTTCTGAGCTTAGGAGATGCATGAAAATTTGGAAGAACTATTTGGGGAATATTTAACTATACATTGATCTTGGTACTTGGTTTTTGAGAGGACTTTTTTTTTTACGCAGATTGCTTAAGCTCTTTGGTTTGTGGTCTGGTTCCACAAATGGCTGTATCAGCAAAACAGGTTCCAGGTGAAGAATTACAAATGAGCACAGGAATGAAAAGCAGGAGAGTGGGAAGCAGCTATTTCTTAAGTTTTTGCTGTCAAGACACTTTCACTTACTGCCTACCTACTGGTTATTGCTATAGTACATTATTTTAAGGTTTAAAAGCCTGCAAGGGTCCACCATCATCATCCAGGTAAATGTGTCCTGTGTTGCAAAGGCTAGAGACAGAGAGATCTTTGAATAAAACTTGTGATTTCCTTCTATCTGATCTTCATTTGAAGATTTTGCACAGCAACAGAAGAGCATGTTTCTGATTAATTACAGTCTGTCCTTCTCTACCTTTTCTCAACCTGAATTTTACTAGCATACATCTTCCAGCCATTGGATTTTGTTATGTCTTCTATTATAGAGCCATTTATAATCAGATATAGTTTTTCCTTTTTGATTACTGCCAAAAGCGAGAGTCTTCACTTGGGAAATGCATTTGACTCATTGCCAGTAAATACAAACTTTTGATCATTAATTTGAGTGTTGAGAGGGTAAAAAAACCCCACAAGCAATTATACAAGTACTCAAGATAAATATCTATACTGCCTTCTCAACAGCTTCAATTTTATTTTTTTTTTTTCTGTGAGTTGTGCTCAGTCTGAACACAACTGAAGAGATGGGAAAGTTATAGGAGGCTGAGATGCTCTGCCCAACTGCTTTGCCTTGTTCTGTGTCTGATAATTTCTTTCTGCTGGCTGATGCATCATGTTTTCTGCTATTCCATGTGTAACTGTGTCTGCAGGTCTGTTACCTGTTGTCTCGACTCCAGTGCAGGTCACCCACAGGTTGTAGGCCCTTCAAGGATGCATCTACCCCCTTCTAGCATGAAAGAAGAAATGCCAACCTCACTATTCAGATTTAAAAGCTTACCTACTGGGGTATCTGCCATTTGTGTGGTTGCTATTCTGCAGCATAATATAAGCTGAGATTGTTGTCCAGTGATTTACCTACAGGTAGCACCATGTCTTCCCTTTTCTAAAGAAAACCAGTTTGATATTCTTTGGAGTGTCCTGTAGAAGTTCTTTATTGCTACTGGTTTAGGTTTCTTGCTGTCTGATTTAGAAGTCATACAAAGTAAGGCTGCTGATCTATTGCTCTAGGCCTTGCAAGTGTGGTAAAAACAGTCTAACCCTGCAATTTCACATATGTAATTAAGTTACAAGCAATATTAACACTATTTTACTTTCTGACAACCAAACCACAGAGATTAAGAGTGCCGCAGATTAGTCTTACGGGTCCAAACCAGAGCAGCTTTCCATAATACGAAAATACTAATCATGTCAAAAAATGCAGGAAATGTGTGCTAGCCTTAAATTTCATTATACAGCTTGCAGTGAACTCAGCCATAAGCACCAATTATAGATAATTATTTTTCAGAGATTTAGAAAGAAAAAGCATATAAATTATACTTCAACTCTTTTTATGCATGACTGTGTGTCAGGTAAAGACCTCTAGTTTAAACATAGAACTATAACTGCTAGATTGAGATGTCTGTGAGCCATAGATTGCTGAATACCCGGAAAGCTTTTTGTCACCCCGTGCTTGCCTCCTGTTCTTGCATAGTCAGGGTACACACCCTAGGGGACAGGGTCCTTACCTGGAAGGAGATCACTCTGCTCCCACACCCTTCCTTCTCACTAGAAAAGCAGAGATATTGGGAGGGCTGACATTGTTCTACAAGTCTCTAGGTTGCACGGGGAATAGTTAAAACGTAGGATGTTAATGGGCATTTGTTTTTCTCCCTGTTACCTGAATTATCCTTTTTTTAAGTCAACTCAGTGCTTTCAGGAGAGGAAAAGTCTATTTTCCTCCTGCTGTTCCAGTTAAAACAACAGAAATTAAATAATTTATTCCAGTGGCCTGCTACACAGCCTCTTGTAATGGGCTAATTGGCCTCTTCATAATTACTGCCCTAGTTGAAATATGTTTACTATTAGACGCAAGTTTTATGTAGGTCATCTGGTTTCCTGGAAAAGTTGGGCTGCAGTCAGACATAAAACCAATCTACCTTATTTCTGACATTTCTCATTTGCTAACACTGAAGCTCTGCCACCAGAAAGCTGGTTTAATGGAAACCATATCTTTTTAACACTGGGATCATTAAACTAGGAGAACTAATTTTAATATATTCAGAACTTGAATGTACAATGCTCTGTGAAATAGAAGCCTTCCTTTGCATTTTCATGCCAAGCAGTAATTAATATACATACAGTCATGTATGTTTCTATGAAATTTGAACACCCCCTGGTAAAGTAACAGCCTCAAGTTTCAGGTTTACACTGCACATGCCTTTAAATAGTTATCCAGCTTGGATGTACATACAGTTGTATTAGATGTATACAAATGTGTAAAACAGATGTTGGCTTACTTCTAGACCTCAGCTTTCAGATTTTTGTTTTATTGTTTAAGATTATCTGTCATATCATTTTCCTGTTTCCTCTCTAGATAGAGGCATACATCTCGAATGGAAATCATGGTATAGTTTAGTTGTTTTAAAAAGAAAATTATGTTTATTATTAACCTGTTTTAAGACTAACTGGTATGTAAAGAAACTTCAAATGTTTCAAGATCCCAGGCATCTCATTAACAGAGGAATTCCTTTGAAACCATAGAATAAATTTTTCTATTGCTTCCTAAGGCCATCAAAATCTAATATTTCAGTTTTCTTCTTTTAGGGGGGGAAATAGTCCTTATCAGTACTGAAAACTATTTATTTAGTAGGTTTCAATATTTATTTATTTTTTCAGTTAACTTTTCCTTTACATTCAATACAGTCTTTTCCTCCGTATTTTATCTTTGACAGTAGCAGCATTTTACCAGGGCAGAATTCTCCTTGGCCTGCCTGGAAACGGACCGCGTTTTTATTTATTATGTTACAGAGGCGCTCCAGAGGTCTCTTTCCTTCACTGGCAATTTGAGACTAAAAGACTGAGAGCCTATGCAATTATGGGCACAGAAGTAATATATCAAAGCAGAGCTCATTAAAAATCTACATATATGGCTAGCTGGGCTACCTATTATTTTATTTTTCATACACAGCAATTTACAAATTTCCTTCTATGCCAAAGTACCAGCCAGAAGCCTTGTATGCACACATCAGGATCCTAGTAAATTACACTGAGAGCAATCAGATAACTTTGTTAATATGATTCACTTCAGTGCAATTTCTTTGCTCCTCCCTGTATGATTAATTACAACCAAATTGATGTTGCCAGCAATGATTAATTTACAAGTTGAGGTGCAGAGTAAATGAGCTTAGCAAAGCTGAGTTGGCATTGCTCCTCATTTAAGAAACTGCACAAGGGATCACAATTCACAGCTAACCTTGTGATCCATTACCGTACTTTCAGAAAAACTGGCTAGGTTGACTGGCTGCAAAATTATAATTTATCATTTTGTGATAACTGTTTAGGAAAAAAATGGGTTAGTTTAGCTAAGTGAGAAAACAAAGAAGGTGAATCAGGCTTGTACTGTGAGATTTCTGTGTAACTCAGATGCTCAATCAGATAAAATAAAAATGCCAAGCCTTTGATAGGGAAATGAAGATTAGGACCATATTCATGATGAAACCTCTAAAGTTCTCACACACACTGAAAAGAATACACTGAAAACACAACACACTGAAAAGAAAAAATACATTAAATTTAATAACTACTTTTCCAATAATAATAACAGTAATGATTCCAACTTCTAGAAACTACTATTACTTCCCACATGTCAGAATTGCTGTCTCTCTCAAGGGCTGTATTAGTCTTTTGCATTACTGAGTATTAATGAGTATTTGAGCATCACACTTTTACTCACAGTGATTTGCAGTTCCATAGCAGTGGAGTTCTTGACTCTCTGGAACCAAGAGTTGAAGAGAGGTAGGATATGAAATGAGATGGTCAGCACCTCCTTTTCAGAGAGAAAAGGTTTTGATCCCATCTGAGGCAAACAAACTCAAAATTCCTTTTACATTATGAAGGTCTCATGTCAGTCCACAAACCACTGCACTGGAGACAATGTCATTTATCAGTTTCCTGGCAAACTCTACCCTTAAAGTTGCTGTGTTAGTACCTGCTGTACTGCCTGAGAGATGGTGTTTAGATGTACTGCAAACTCTCAAATGTTCTGTGGCAGTTTGAAGGTAAAGGGAGCAATGCTAGGATGAACACCAAGAAAGGATCCAGGATGGATTAGATTGTACTACTGTAATGCAAGAGTCTAGTTAAAAAAAAAAAAAAAGAAATGGAAAAAGCTAAGGCAGCAGCCATGTCTCCTAGTCAATTCTTGCTTTTCTTGCACCCCTTTTTCAAAACTATCTGCCAAGATAAGCAAATAGCCTTTGTACCAAGTGCTACTATGCCCCATGAGAGATTCCTAACCCCTGTGCTGAGCAGCTATCTCCCTGGCCCAGTGGATACATACTTTCTTACTCATAGAGGAACAGCTGCAGTAGGCAGAATAGAGAGGTGCTCACCCAAAACCAGCTGTTGCTTAAAAGATCTGACTGTGTATTTTATACTTCAGTAAGTATATAAACTCTTATCTGTTGGCTCTTTGGGGATAGACGGGTCACACACAAGTTTTCTCTCTCTCTCACACACACAGACATGTGCAAACTGTTTTGGAAAGCTGTAAATTTATTGCAGCACAAAAGGGAAAAACTCCAATTTCAAGTGCTGTGTGGGAGGGGAAGACCATTTTCTGTCTATTTTTAAATCTAATGCCAAAAAGGTCGCAAACACTCTTAATAGCCAGTAAATCAACCTATAATCAACATCCTATTTGTATTTATCAGAAAACATACCTTCATAATTGTAAATACTCTTTTTAATATAGCAGCTTACACAACTGAATATAGAAAGATATAGTACAGAGGACATACAGAATAATTTTTTTCCATGTCTTAGAATTACCTAATACACAGCAAGGTGCTATAAAACTATTTAAACAGAAACTTCACTACTCAGCTATTGTTAATGACTTAACGTGACCTGCAATAACCTTAGTGCCTCCCTTCAGATAATTTTTGGTTGCCAAGCAATGCTACAGTTGTTGTATAGTCAGTGTCTTAAAATTTGTAGCCCATAGGAGGTATAATGCATTGGTTTTTGCCTTGTGAAGCTCCTCTGAAGTCAACAGAGTTGTACAGAGCATGACTTCTAATTGAAGATGATTTTCTTGTTGTCAAAACCTTTGTATTGTTGCAGAAAAATAACTTTTTTTAATTTTACCCTTTTTTGGTTGCAAAACAGAGAAGATATGAGATTTAATCCAAGCCTTGTTACATTTTGTAACAACAGAGTATGTGAGCTCGCTGAAATGAAAAAAAGGGATGTACTCAGAAACCACACCACACACTGTGGAAATCTAGGATATATGCTGGCAACACATGAGTCTAGTAAGCTTTTCATTTTTGTGTGTATTGCAGGGATAAAGAGCTGCTGTATGAACCCTGATCTGTTAATGCTAGCCTCTGGATCTCTGGAGCTAGTCACAATGTCACTAAAAATAGTCAGACTTTTGTGTTACATCAGATTAAATTACTGGCACATCCTAGTGGAATGATGAGCTAGTGAAAAGCCAGCTGTGCTCAAGAATATCTGGATGATTTTAATAACAGAGTTAAAGAAAATGTACATATCAGGTATTACAACCTGCATGTAGGAAAGCAATTTGTGTGCTTATCTTGAAATTCTTCCAGCTTAAATAGGACAATGAACAATTGGATTGAGATTACTGAAATTCAAGTCCTTGTTCAAAACTTAAATGTGTTTTCTGCATAATTGTATGAAGTCCATGTAACAGTCTGGACCTTGCTGACCTCCTAAGTGCTATTGCAGAGGCCATCTGTATAGTTTCCCGAAGGAACAGGCTCTGCTGCCAACAGCTCATTACACAGAGATCCTTTAATGTCTCTCTTTTCAAACAAGATAGGAATGATGCCCTTTCCTATGAACTGCAGGCTATTTTACTGTTCTCCAACACAAGCTATCTGCCGCTGTCAAATTAGGTATATGCTTGTATTTCCCAAGTCTCTCTACTTTCTGAAGAGCATGAATTTAGGTGTTTTCTGCATTCAGTGTCCCAGTAGGAAAGCAGTAATAGGGAGAGAGAGATTTGAGCAAATCTGTGCTAGCAGCACATGAACAATCACTTTGAAATAGTTTAACATTCAGAAATAATAATTTCTTACACTATAATCATGTCCACTTTACCAAAAAGAAAAGTCACAGCAAGTGGCTTCCAGTTCCTCCTTTTTGGCTAGTCCTTACAAAAAAATTAAATATCAAGTTCATAATGTGCATGCTTATATGGCCAGTCAATATTGAGATACAGATTTCCATATCACCTCTGCCAGAATCACGTATTTGGATGTCAAGTGAAAAGTTGCCCCTGGATCTATCATCTGTGCTGAGATTACTGTAACCCATTCTGTAGACATGGCATTCCAATCCAAAATCTTATCTATTTAGCCTTCTTCAAAGGCTTTAAACCCTATTTAAATTAAAACAGATTTATAAAATTTCTCCTGAGATGTATGTGAGATGAAGGCAGAAAAATAGCCCTTCTGGATTTAAAAGCCACGATACACTAGTGTCCTTTTCTTGGGAACTGAAGAGTGTTGAGAAACACTCATGGCAATGTGTATCATGGCAATGATACACTTTTCTCTTTTCTTGTTTGAAATATACCAAAACAGCACATCTTTTCAGTAATCACAACAAGAATACAGAAAAGTGACTTACTAAGCTTGAAGAGGTGAGTATTTATGTACATGTGGTGGGGTGGCCCTGTATATTAGGAGTCATTCTGAATGTCTAGAACTAGACTATAATTATGACAAGATAGAGTGCCTTTGGATCAGATTAGGGGCAAGGCCAACAAGGCTGATGTTGTTGTGGGAGTCTGCTGTAGACCTCCCAACCAGGATAGTGAAGTGCATTAGCTGTTCTGTAAACACCTAGGTGACATCTCACCGTCATTTGCCCTTGTTCTTGTGGGCGACTTCAAATTCCCTTATGCCTGCTGGAACTACAACACAGCAGAGAAGAAACAGACTTGGAGGTTCCTAGACTGTGTCATAGATAACTTATTGACACAGCTGGTGAGTGAACCAACCAGGCAAGGTGCCTGCTCTTAGTGAACAGGGGAGGGCTGGTAGGAGATGTGACAGTTGGAAGCCACTTGGGCACAGCAACCATAAAGTGTTGAAGTTCTCTATTCTTAGAGATGCCAGAAGAGGGGCAGCAAAACTGCCACCCTGGACTTCTGAACTTTAAATTGTTCACTAAAAATTCACTAAATTGAACACTTTAAATTGTTCAGTAGCCTGATTGCCAGAATGCATTGGGAATCTGTTCTGAAGGGTATAGGAGTCCAGGAAGACCGGACACTCTTCAAAGAGGAAGTCTTGAAGGTACAGGAGCAGACCATGGGCACATGCTCTAAGGCAAGCTAGCAGCATAGAAAACCAGCCTGGCTAAACAGGGAGATTTGTGTGGTGCTCAGGGAGAAAAAGAGAATCTATGGCCTTTGGATCAAGGGGCAGGCCACTCACGAGGACTACAAAAATGCTATGAGACTATGCAGGGAAGGGATTAGAAGGTCCAAGGTCCGGCTAGAAATTAATCTGGCTTCCATGACAAAGGACAACAAGAAAAGCCTCTATAAATATATTAATAACAAAAGAAAGACCCTCCATCCCCTGCAGGAGGAATCATGGTGATGAATTATGAGAAAAAGGCTGAGGTGCTTAATGACTTTTTTGCCTCAGTCTTTAGTAACAAGGACAGCTACGCTGAGGTGATGGGAGCAGAACAATCCCTCCACAATGCAAGGGGGAACCTGCTGCACCACACAGATGTGCACAAATCCAGGGAGCCAGATGGGATGCACCTCAGAGTGCCAGAACTGGTGGGGCTGCTCACCAAGCCACTTTTCATCATGCATTAGCAGTCCTGGCTGACTGGGGAGGTACCAGCAGATTGGAAAACAACCAGTGTTAACCCCATATTCAAGAAGGGACAGAAGGGTGATCCAGGAAATTACAGGCCTGTTAGTCTGACTTCAGTACCAGGGAAGCTGATGGAGCAGATTATCCTGAGTATCATTATGCAGTGCATGCAGAACAGCCTGGTGATCAGGCCCAGTCAGTGTGGGTTCATGAAGGACAGGTCCTGTTTTACTAACCTCATCTCCTTCTGTGACAGGGTGACCTGCTTATTGGATGAAGGAAGGGCTGTGGATGTTGCCTACCCTTACTTTAGCAAGGTCTTTGACAAGATTTCCCACAGCATTCTCCTAGAGAAGCTGGCTGCTTGTGGCTTGGATGTGCACATGCTTTGCTGGATAAAAAAAACTGGTTGAGGAGCCAGATTCAAAGAGTTGTGTTCAATGGAGTTCAATCCAGTTGGTGGCCGATCACAAGTGGTGTTCCCCAGGGCTCAGTGCTGGGGCCACTCCTGTCTGACATCTTTACAGATGATGTGGACGAGGGGGTAGAGTGCACCCTCAGTGAGTTTGCAGATGGCACTAAGCTGGGTGGAAGTGTTGATCTGCTTAAGGTAGGGAGGCCCTGCAGAGGCATCTGGACAGACTTGACAGATGGATGAAGGCCAGTTTTATGAGTTTCAATAAGGCCAAGTGTTGGGTCCTGCACTTTGATCACAACAACACCCAGCAGTACTACAGGCTTGGGGAGGAGTGGCTGGAGAGGTGCCCAGCAGAGAGGGACCTGGGGGTGTTGATTGGCAACTGGTGGACAGCAGGCTTAACATGAGCCTGCAGTGTGCCTAGGAAGCCAAGAAGGCAAACAGCACCCTGGCTTGTATCAGGAATAGTGTGACTAGCAGACCAGTGATCTTACCCCTCCCTCTACTTGGCCTTGGTGAGGCAGGACCAAGAGCACTGCGTGCAGTTTTGGGTACTGCAGTGTAGGAAGGACACTGAGCTGCTAGAGAGGATGCAGAGAAGGGCAACTGTGCTGATTAGGGATCTGGAGAAACACCCTTATGAGGAGAGGCTGAGGCAGCTGGGGCTGTTCAGCCTGGAGAAGAGGAGGCTGAGGGGATACCTCACTGCTCTCTACAACTACCTGAGAGAAAGTTGTAGTGAGGTGGGTGTTGGCCTCTTCTCCCTGGTAACTAGTGATAGGACAAGAGGAAATGGGATCAAGCTGCATCAGCGGAGGGTCAGATTGGATATTAGGAAAAATTTCTTCACATAAAGAGAGGTGAGGCGTTGGAACAGGCTGTCCAGGGAGGTGGTGGAGGAAATGACAAGGGGCGATGTTTTCAAGCTGAAAAAGGGTACATTTAGATTAAATATTAGGAAGAAATTATTCACTGTGACGGTGGTGAAATGCTGGCACAGTTTGCCCAGCATAGCTGTGGAATTTCAATCCCTGAAAATGTTCAAGGACAGGTTAGGTGGGACTTTGAGCAACCTGGTCCAGTGGGAAGTGTCCCTGTTCATGCAGGGGGGTTGGAAGTAGCTGATCTTTAAGATTCCTTCCAAGACAAACTATTCTATGATTCTACGATTCTAGGATAGGGCTATTTTAAAGATAATTAAATTGTAATGGTTAAACAGGGTTAAACAGGTTAAACAGGGTTTAAATGGTTGGACAGTTTTCAGACTCCTTGTAAAGAACAACAGTGCTGTAGTTCTGTTATTAGTATTCGTAAAATTATTCTTATCTTTCATACGAAACTGATCAGACTGCCTCAGTAGATAAAGAACAACATTTTGTTTCAACTTCTGCATTCAATAAGCAACGACAGGTGGTTTTACTCACAGTGGTGTGTTGCTTTGGTGTAGCCAAAGTTAATCTTCACTGTCATTGTCTGCCTCAGATCAGTCTTCTCAGTCTTCATGAAGTTCATTTAAATACAGCACATCTCCAGTAACCTATATGGAAATGATGTGTGAACATCTGAGGACATTCTATCTTCATGTTGATATTGATTGTTTTTTTCCTGACAAAGAATTTATAGTAGGACAATAATATAATCAGTAGTCCATAAAATTATTACTGGAAACTGACTCAATAAATTAAGGTAACTCTACACACCTGGAAAATTCTACATTTTTTTATATTTATCACCAAAGTCGAGGGACTTTTCAGTCTCACTGGGTTACTGAAATCTCCTGAACGTACCAGAGAAGTTATTTTTATGTGAAAAATAGTTCAATATAACCAAACTAAATTTAAAATAAGCATACATCAAATTAATAGTATGTATATACTGCAGTACTGAAATTTATGCAACTTCAACATTTTTTCCTTCAAATATGTTAAATTACCTCATTTTTCTCATGTAATGTATAGACCTTTGCCTCCTTCTACAAGTACTGTATAGAACTGATTTGAAAATGAGTAGCCAAGTTCTTTTGTAAAACTCTGGTGTTTAATGAGAAGTTAAAATTTTCCATTTGTTTTAGATTTAAATTAAAGTGAGAGTAAAGGAGGAGACTGAAGAGGAGGAGACTAGAGAGCAATAAAGCCTTTCCTTTCAGGTTCAATGCTGGTTCAAGTGAAATTTCAGGTTAGATTCTTGTAGCATTTTACTTTTTTCCTTTGGTTCAACTCCAGACAAGAATATGTTCAAACAGCATTAACTGAGATTGTGTAAACAAATGGAAAACATAAGAATAAACACATGGATATTGAGTAATGTAACAAGATCCATGGTATTGTGTGCTGTGAAGCAATACAAGCCTTGAGGCTTAGGAAAATTAAAGATCTTGCAATACAGTATTGAAAGATCTTTATATGTTAGATCATTTAGATCTCTGTAAGAGTAGACATTGTATTTTATATTAGATATTGTGTATCATTGTATATTAGATATTGTATATAATTTATTATGATATACAAATGTGTCATTTTTGCGTTCTGTAGGCTGGTATAAAAATTAATTTTAAATAACATGTACTTCTTGTAATCCTTGGATTCTAAGACTTAGATTGTGTCTTTTCTGCAAAAGTATAAAGATGAGGTTTTAAAATGAACTGACACTCACCAAATTTACTGGATTTTTTTTGGTTTTTGTTTTTTTTTAATTGTGTCCTCCACCAAACGTTTTGGTTCCATATTTAAAATACTAATATTGAAGACACAGGGAAATTTTTCTTGATTATTCATGTAGAACATTTTCTTCTTGTATGAAATTTCATCACCTTTGCTGGGCTGGTGATATCTGACATCTAAGTCCTCACTGGAGCTAATGAACCTTATATTTAATTGATTAAGTTAGGAGGCATTACTTTTACTGAGGTGGCTTTTGTGGTGTGTTTTTTTGTTTGTTTGGGTTTGTTTTGTTTTGTTTTGTTTTCCCTGAGATAAATGGGTGCAAACTCTGTTGAGGTTCTGGGGGACATGGAAGTGCACATTTGCCAGCTTGTATTACTCAAGTAGCTTTTCCAACAAGAATGGCATGTATACACTACATATTTCATATGTAGAAAAACGGAAGGAAAAGTTACTTCAGGGCCTGAATGACCTTCATTTGAAATTAAGCAATAGAAATTCCTTAGACTTGTCCCTGCAGGAATAAAATAAACAATTTAAGTATTTTGATTTTATAATAGACATATTTTCATTAAAGTTATAACTCACCATCCTTCTTCCTCTCACACCTGACATGACTGTTTACAAATTTAATATCTGAAATAGCTTCAAAAATGATCAGATTAATTCACAAAAGAAAAAGTCCTTCTAGGGCCAGTAAATACCAGACTACCCAAACCCTTCACCCCCCAGCTGCTGACAAGGACTGGAAATGCCAGAGGGAGAATGCCTGTCACTCTCATTTTTCCAGTCTTGTTGGCTTCAGAGGCTGTCAGACACAAAGCAGTGGGCTAGACCCAGGTAGATTTTAGATCTGATGCTGCATCTGCTTCTGTGCTGTTCAGTATTTCTTTACCTGCTTTCTTTATGTTCAGTTTTCAGTTTTGGAGCTCCTGTTTTAAGAACAGCACCTCTTTACGTCACAGATATGGTAAACCTAGTTCTTCAAAGCTACAGCATAAAATTTCCCTTTTAACACAGATTTCCATCATTTAGGAGGCCATTTAAAGATGTATGCTGCAGTCATTCTTCTGTACATTGAGGAGTTTATTGCATCAGTGTTTCAGCAAGATAGGCAAGAATCTGAAACTGAGAGAGGCCAACCTGTACTAGAAATCAAAGTGGGAATTACTGTTTCTTTGGTAGCAGAACAAGGCCGGCACGAATAATGTGTACTCCTAATATTCTCATGGTGACTATGTAGCCAATAGCTCTACAGGTGTGTAGAGCTGATGACTTTCTGGAGTGGCGGAGAAGAGGTGAGCTTCAAATTCAGGTATGTGGTTTTGTGTTTGCTTGTTTTTCTTCTTTCTACATCTAGTCTATCTCTGTAGAAGACATAGAGGGGGGAGGGGGAAAGCCAACCAGCAATATCCTGTTTCAAGATCTTTGTAAATGCTGCTACCAAGACAATGTAGAGGAAGGAATGAGAGACATATTTAAGCTTTTCCATTGCTTGTGAAATTAATAAAAAACATTAAATAATCTGTCTTTTCTACTGTTTGGTTTAGTCTCTTGACTTTAGATCACAGCAATGAACAACTGTCATAATTCACATTAGGGAGAGTTTTTTGCAATTTATTTTTTAAACTTGCAGCAAAGGCACACTTGCCATAATCAAACTAGATATCATCATTCTGTGCATTTTGCTTGGGGCAATACCATGGCACCTAAATCTGTAGTGGTGAAACAAAACTCTTCCTAGTGTGTGAAAGGGTTGCTATTTCGTAGTATGAGGTAGGATTTATCTGTACCCTATGGTTGAAAATAAAGGAAGTAAGACTTTTTTGTTGTTATTATTATTATTTGTATTACCTCAACTGGAGATATCTCAGGAACTGGCAACTCTTGATGAAGTGTAGTTCAGACTCCTAGCACATCATGTAAATACTAGAAGATCTGGGTTCAAGAATAAGAGTATAGTAAATCAGCAAACCAAAAGCCACAAAAGAAGCTAAGGGCAGAAAATTAAGTAATTTCCAGTAGGTATACTAATCTATCGAATGCAGTTTAGGGGTAAGGGGCGTAAATCCTCCTACATTTTGAAGCAAGGCCAAGAAAACTGTCCAAGGAAAGAAAAAAGATTTTTTCCCCCATTCCTTCAGATCACTGTCTCCATACTAAAACAATTTTAGCAGCTGACTGAGCTATAGGAAGCTCCAGAGCCATTGATGTGGCATCTTGACAGCCCTTGGCACTCTCTAAGACTCTTCAGTTAATGTGACCCAGCTAAGCCTGGCAAACAGTGCTGACATTTGATTTCACATGCAAAGCGGAGTGGTGGCTGTGTGCATACTTTCTTTTCTAGGAAAAGGTTTTTATAACTTGGCATGCTGTAGTACATATTATGAGCAACAGGAACACAACATTAATAAACAGGCATCTGTCATCATCCAAAAAATTGTTACTGCATCTTCAGCAGTGTTCAGTTTTTTTATATTCAAAACATTATTTAAATCTAATACTAGGAACTAATGGTTTTAAAAAGAAAAATGCACAGATTTTTCCTGAGGAAGAGTAAAAAAAAATTAGAGAGAGACCATATGTGTAGTATCGTTGTTACAGCTTGCACTGATTAAAACTGTGTTTGTCGTATTATACACTATTGTACTGTAGTTGTAGTAAATGTTCCTTGTAATGCATTTTCAAGTACAAAAATTGCCTCAGAAAAGAGCGTTTAGGAAACTAATTCTATAGAAACCAATGAAGTGTTGACACACTGCCTGATGTGGTTTCGTTTAAGGAGGCATATTTTAGGTTATAAAAGTGCAGTCCTAAAAGCAAGAATCAGTTACTGCTTGGTATAGTGACTGAGAGAACACTGCAACAGTATGTTCAGCAAGAAACCCCTCATTAATCCTTTCCTGTAATTCTACCCTATTCACCTTCCCCCTCGCCTGACTCAATAGAATTTAAAACCTGCTGTCAGCGCAGTAACTAACCCAGAACCCATTCATTACACAGTCAAGGCATTTGAAATGTTTGCTGATTTGTCCATGAATGGGAACACAGTGTAAATCTGGACTGAGGAGAGCTCTTTTCCTCCGTCAGTTTAATTGCTCCTGTGTTATGTGTTCAAGTGTTCAGAATCATCAGGGGTTTTGACACCATCCCCTGTTTGAATGGCCATAGCATTTCACTGCACCCAGCCCTCCAGAAAACCTGAATGTTTGCAGCTGGGAGGAAATATGCCTCGCTTACTAAAAGCTGCTTGTTCACATCAAACCAGTCCACTGGCACTCCTGGTAAACTTCTGCTTCCTGAAGCCTCTGCTAGAATGAAACATTAAAAAGCAGGCCTCCTTCAGCATCCAAGAAAGCACTCCAAAATGACAGAATTAAGCAGAAGAATGATTAAAAGAGACAACTAACTCAGTGACTCAGCTATTTCAGAAGGACTCGTGCTACAATTTTACAGGACTTGTGTTGTACAGACAAAATAGACAAACAGCAATTTCTAGTGTATTTACATGGTACCTATCAGCTACTTCCTCAGTGAATGGCCTCTCTAGACTCAACAATCAGTAGTGCAATTGCAAGGAAATGCCCAACTGGACTCTCAAGAAAATGTGTATCTGCCAGTCACTTGCTTGATGTACTAGCACTGTTCGTTGCTCACATATAGGAAAGGCATCAGCGGATACTTGGACATCTGTGCTGAAGCTCAGAGAGCTGCTTCTTTTGACAACACTGTGCCAGGTTTTCGTACCTATCCTGCCTCATGAGGAGCAGTCTTTGTTAACCTATGGAGGCTTTGTTGTTTGTTGCTATGCCGTCAGCAAACAGGGAAGGTAAGGGGCAGTAAAGTTATTATTTCTATTTTTAGTCAAATAATTACTTGATTCAAGAGAACTGGGCCTCTCCACTCCTTTACTCTCCCTCATAAACATCTCTGATTATTTTTTTTTCTTACTACAGCTCATGCTCTGAAAGCCTGCCTTTGCTCTGCGTTATGTTGTGAGCTGTGCTGCAATGATGTGCATGCAAGACGCACCCACAGACAGCCCTCAGCCTGCACTATCGGCACTGTCTGACAACCGTTGCTCATACAAACAGCACTGCAGCAATGGGTCACTGAGACAAAGCAGCAAATGCAATGCTGCCACTAGACAAAATAAACCATGGGGGTAATTCCTTGCACCTCAGGGGCAGTCATCCCAGGCTGAAAGTGACTCAAAATCTAAAAGTCCTCTATACCATGGCACAAAATCAAGACCCAGGCTCTCAGCTGCCTAAGCACGTGCAACTCTGAGACAGGTAGTGCTGTATTACCTATCACATCACCTACCCTGGCAGTGGGTGATGTAGGCTGCAGAGATGTTTTCCTCTGTTGATACTGGGGTCCTGACGCTGCTTTTATAAATCTCTCCCTTGCAGGTAACTATGAAACAGATTTCTGATTAGTCTGTCCATCTAAAGCCTTCCTAACTTCCAGTGAAAAAGAGATACCACTTCCGTTAATTGTTGTTAAGCCCCATGCTAAGGAGTTTTTTAAAATTCAGTTTAGGGTTTCATGCTGATCCAGTTGACATAGTTTGGATTAATTTGACCTGCTACTGCAGTTTTTTCCTTTGATCCAGAGTAGTTTGTAATTTGACCCATTCAGATGACTTTCTTATAATAGCCCTAGCAAGACAAAAACAAATCAACTCCATTTATCTTAATGGACTTTTTTCAGACATGAGGCCTTGCCTATCTTTTGTACAGAAGAAAAAGGAATCTGTGTATCTGATGGGCTTTGAAATACCATCTGGTGTTTAATGTTATTGTGCTCTGTTCTCATAGTGCTGTGCTGAATCATATCTTAAAAGTTCAACAAGCATTCACTCACAGCCTCCATTCAATATGATTGTGTCTTTATCAAAGATTTGGATTTACCAAACGAAGCCTGCAAACAAAGCAGATTTTCCAGACACTTCTCCCTGAGGCTCCACTAGCTGAAAGGAGACTTTAAGCTGAAGCTTGTCACTTTACAACTTTAGCTGACATTTGGATACACAGCAATCCTGTTTAACCTCTTAAATTATTATTTGAGATATAAGTGTTACAAGAACAGGAAGGACTTTTATTTGGGATGGTGAATTGCCTAGAGGCTGAGCTTTTGAGATTCTACTTACTTAGGAATGACTAAATTAATTTTATAAACACCCTGCTCACCTGCCCTTGAACTAATGCTTCAGATTTTTCAGTACTTCTCTATTTTTCAGTATTTGAATTATTTCAATGAAAATATATTTAAAAAAAAAAAAAAAGTATATGTCATTTTCTAACTGAAGAAACTTGTGTTATACCTAGACAATCAGAAAACACTCTCCGAAATGAAATTATCTACCAACAGGTGACCTACATATGATAGACAGTGTATGTATCTTTAAATGCTGTTCTCTCCTTCTGCCTTTTTTTCTTCTTATTATTATTCTTTTTGTCTTAGTAATCTGTGGGTGGAATTTTGGCCTCCTTGAAGCCAGTGGCACAGTGCCTAGTGACTTCAATAGGGTCAGGATTTCACCTTCTGTGTATTTAGTTTTCCACTCGATTTACTCTGAACTCCATTTTTCTTTGTGGTGTTGTTTTTTTTTTTCCCCTGTGTCTGCTTCTTTCATTCTTTTTTCCCCTTCCCCCATCTTTACTGAAGCACGATGTGAATGAAACAACTTCTCTGATGAGCTCACAACCTGTCATCTCAAAGAAATGTTTTCACCAGCTGGAAAAATAAAATTAACATCCCTACTTTTAAGAAAAAAGTATGTCTATCAAGTTTCTATCATTATAAATGTTCATTCCTTATATTCTTCTGTGTCAATAGATCTGCATATGTTTGGTTTGGTTTTGGTTTTGGTTTTAATTAGAACATATACCAATCAGGCAAAGATTTTATTTCACATTTAGGTAAATTAATAGACTTATAAGTGCTAACGCTTTATGCAAATAATTATGAATTAATCTTTTAAAGGTCCTGATCTTGAGCTTAGAGATTTCATAAAAACAACATGGTATTCTGTTTTTATTTAATATTATTAATCACTATTAAATAAAAACAGAATACCACGTTGTATGAGACACAACTGTGGAGCATTTTTTGCATGATATTCATTAACTATTTCCCCCGAAATGCATTTTTGCTTGTATACCTCAGTAAACAACTCTGTTTGTGTAAGTGATCCATCCTTGGCTCATTGTGTATACAGAGAGACGATCTGCCTTTGATTGTCTTAATAAACTGGATGTCTGCCAGTGTTCTCTGGGAAGAGGAAGAGAGCATTAATGATAACACTGTGAAGCTCATTCCTCTTTGGTTTTACACTAAATTTAACCCCTACTGATCATTTTTTTCCTACTGAAATGGCTACTTAGGCTAGCCAAAAAGCATGGAGTAATAACCGCTGTGATTTGGAAGCCAGAAACTTTTATAACTGCCAAAGGTGTCACTTTTTCAATTCTTCTTATGGCACTTAGAGGCAGTGATTAATGAGTTTCTTATCTATCAAAATGCTTCTTTCATGCTGCCTGGTGTGAGACAGGATTTATGGTAAAGAAAAACCTGCCATCCATTCACAGTACCTAAATTCATCAACTCCACACATTCATGCAAATAATGTTAGATGATACATCTGTAGATTAAAAAAAAATTTAAAAAAAATAGTAACATAACAAAGAAACAAAAAGGACAGAGAGGAATTTTGACTTGCCAAAACAATGTTCTTAAAACTAACATCAAGCCTCTTGAGCTACTGAGTGTTCTATTTCTATCACCTATCTCTTATTAAAAATAAAATCAGAAATTACCAGCTTACTTTGTTAGTAATGATTAGTGATTTCCTTATTAGTTTATTCTGTAGTTCTCCGAAAGTCACCTGTAATATATCTGGTAAGGGTCATAGATTTTTATACACTGAACTCACAATTGCTCTGCTTTGTTCTCTAGTTCTGAAGCTTTCATAGAGAAACCCGCCTGCACCTTGTATAACGCACACTTCTCTCCATCTGTCGGGCAGGGAATTCTCCATATGAGAGCAGTAAATGCAAGAGGAGAGGAACATATGGCCTGTCTTAGTCCTCTCACCCCTCCTCCAATACCTTGTGATTGCTCTCTCTCTTGCATTTACATTTTTTAATCAATTCATATAAGGCTTTATCAATCTTAGAACGCTAGCTGGGGATTGCAGACATGCCAGTTTCTCCCACATAGCATACATTATAACATGATGATTGCCCAAAAGGAGAGGGTCTGCTTTATGTCTCCCTACCCTGTAGGGACAGAATCAGGCTTATTTCTTCTGTTTCATAATTAAGTCAACCTTCATGCCTTTGAGATATATGAGAGCACGTAATGAACACAATAGCAGAATTTTTGAGCTCCTAATGTCTTGCATATTGCAGCCAACAGAGATTACTGAAATAAAACTGTTTTTCACAAAAAATAATGTTTGTCACTTGCTATGATTTCTGTTCAATTTCCTACTCCTGTAGAAAGTTGGTATGCATATCATGCTGTAACTTCAGGTACACCAATGAGATCAACAGCAATAACTTGATAAATTTGTGTCCTTCTTCCCCTTTACCGTGTTTGCTCACATCATTGCCGAGTTATCAACCCACACTCACAATAAGTTAATTACTGAACATAAAGTTTGATATTTTTGTTATACTATGCACAAACAGAAGGAATAGTTTCCCCAGAAAGACAAAAATGTGTTGTTGTTTGTTGTTGTTTGTTTTTTCCATAATGATTAGATATAATCAAATTAAGTAAAATTATGTCCTTGGTCCTAATCCCAACCACCCATTGGTATAAATGCTTCAACCATTTTTAGGGTCAGTGTGAGTTCTAGGTTTGGAGATTTATGCTATTAAGGTTCAGAGTGACCACAAGCAGTTTCACATCTTTTTTCTTTTTTTTAAGCTATTTATAAAGTTTATTATTCAGTACAAGCAACCTATTATGTTGCTGAAATCTGCCCTCTTCCAAGCAGTCCAAAAGGTTTGTGGAGATTTTTGGAAACAAATTTTTTACTTGAATCCTAGATGTATCTATGAAGGGTGATGCTCTTCTGGATTTGTTGCTTGTGGACAAGAAGGAACTGGCTGAGGTTCTTGTTTTTAGGATTTGTTGAAGGTTATGTGGTCACTTATTTGTTTTTAAAAATGTTATATTAAAAAAAAACTTGGCATTTTTGCTTGTGTAAAAATGTATTGCTTACCTATGGCACCAAGGTCACCATATGCAAGGAACTAGTCAAGCATGAGAAAAAAAAAAGGGGAATCCCAGCATCAGTTCTTGTACCTTTCAATCTTGACCATTCCATGACCTTGAATAAATTTAAAAAACAAAAGCTGACACTTTGAAATTTGTTTTCAACCCACTTGTGAATTAGTTAACTTTAACATATAAAGTGCCTTAATGGGTGTAATTACATCTAACTAGTCTTGGCTACTTTCTCAAATGTGTAATAAAAAGGGTGAAATAACATCCCTAGATGTACTTTTTTTCTAAGGTGAAAATCAGAAAGGTTCAGCGAGATTAATTATATTATGATAGTAATATTTTTGTGAAATAGATTTATCTGCTGTTCCTGTTCTCTCCCATGCCCTGATGATAACAATTTCATTGCTCCTCCTCTGCTTTCCATACTCAGTCATTTTCAAATGTCTTGCTTAAATAACATGGTCCTTAAACCTTGTTTGAAGTCGGGAATGTAAGGTTGCTGAAATTACAACTAGAAGGACATGAGAGTGTGTATGGGTATATACTCAAAACCTTTAACTTCAGGATTATTCACCCAAGTAACTGAGTTATAGTCAGTTAAACTTATGGCAAATGTTTTGCTTGAAAAGTCTCATTAAATTAGTAACAATTAACCTAATGTATTAGAAATTATGCATATAATATTACTAATTCTGCTTTTTAGGGTTATATGATATCTAAAATATGGGCAGTTTCCCAGTTAGATTATTTTTTAATTGTGTATTATATTTTGTATGTAGCAGGTGGGTAAGGAGCATAAAGATAAGTAATCTGGATATCTTTGTGTGAAGACCACAGGGTATTTGTGAAGAGCAAAGAGTTTATTGGCTTCCATCATGCTTCAAGTGGAACTGTTAAGATCATCTCGTGAGAGGAAAAGGAAGTTTGCTGCTAAGCAAAACTGTCTTTCCATGACCTTGAGGATGCAGAGCACCAGGAATTGTTTAGAGCAGGCAGAGGAAGGGTGGGGAGTACAGTCACCTTCCAACTCCCTTTTCTCTGTCAAGTCTCCTTTGTCTTTTTTGAGCCAGTTGCTAAAGTGATACAATAAGAACAAATGCCACAAGAAGACTGAATTAGGACCTTGAAAGTTATAGTGGGCTAGATAGAAATGAAAAGGGTCAAATATCCCTGTCAGGGGAGACAAAACAAAATACATTTATTCCTTTCTAAGAGAGGAACAATAAAACACTTGAACTATTAAGCAGAGATGAAGGTTGCCTTGCATTGTACATTAGTTAAAACATGGGTTCCTCTTTATGTGAACTCTTACATCTGAGTGTTCCTTTTATTTATCCGGTTTCTATTTACACTTAAAAATGAAAAAATAAGAAAAATTAGAGAGTGATTCATGTTGAAAAACAGATTTTGTCATGTTTTTGTTTTGCAAAAAACATGAAATACAAAGAAAGCTAAAAAACAGATTGCAACTGCTATTCAAAAGCCTGTAAGACCACAACTTGCCCTACCTACAACAAAAACAATTCACATGAAAGGACAACAGAGAAAAAGTGCACTAATACAGTTTTTACACTCTTCCCTAAATACTCTGTTATTTAGGAAAAAACATTATTCTTGGCATATGCCTGTTCCCACAGGGCTGTATCTTGCTGGCATTGATGTTGATTATTAATTGAAGTAAGTAAAATTTAGGAGAAAAAAATCACATAAAAAGAGTGAAGAGACATGTAAAATAAAAACAGAGCTTGCATAATCCTGAAACAGCAAGAATCAGAAAAAAAAAACACTTCGAGCTTACATAATCCTGAAACAGCAAGAACCAGAAAAAAAAACACTTCCCAAGTAGTCAGCTGTTCATCCTTGAGACACAGGCCTGCAAGACAGATGAAAGGATTGGAAGGGAATACTCCCCACAACTTATCTTGGTTACAGCCTTGAGCACTAGGTAGAAAACACTGACTAATTGGACTCACCATACTAACATACCATCAGCATATTAACGCACTGCTAGCATACTAAAAAACCCATGCATAGGCTAGAGGGATCCCTCATGAACAAGAAGCCCAAACTCTGAGCACGTGTAGTGAAATCTTCAATCACTGTCAGTTTAAATGGAAGCAAAGAACTAGTTAACCAATCACTTACACAAGTGATAGAATATAATTTCAGATGAAGTAATTTTACGTATTTCTGTGTATAAAAGTAGCCCTTATATGTTGGGAAGCTGAGTTTGCTTTGTGGAATACCACCCTACTCCCTTTTATGCACAGAACTGGCTATTAAACCAAATACCCCAGCTCTTGTGTAGATTGGCTTCTTGCTCACCAGGTGATGGACCCCACTTTTGGGATGACAATATCATTTACACTTATGAAATCTGTGGTGTATAAATGTTCATCAATCTGCACAAAAATTCTCAGGTGTTTCATAGAATCATAGAATCATAGAATCTTAGGGGCTGGAAGGGACCTCGAGAGATCATCTAGTCCAACCCCCCTGCCAGAGCAGGGTCACCTAGAGTACATCACACAGGAACTCATCCAGGTGGGTTTTGAATGTCTCCAGTGAGGGAGACTCCACAACCTCCCTGGGCAGTCTGTTCCAGTGCTCTGTCACTCTCACAGTAAAAAAATTTTTTCGGATATTCACCTTGAACTTCCTATGCTCCAATTTACACCCATTACCCCTTGTCCTATCACTGGTCATCACTGAGAAAAGCCTAACTCCGTCCCCCTGACACTCACCCCTTACATATTTGTAAACATTGATGAGGTCACCCCTCAGTCTCCTTTTCTCCAAGCTAAAGAGACCCAGCTCCCTCAGCCTTTCCTCATAAGGGAGATGTTCCACTCCCCTAATCATCTTCGTAGCTCTGCGCTGGACTCTTTCGAGCAGTTCCCTGTCCTTTTTGAACTGAGGGGCCCAGAACTGGACACAATACTCCAGATGTGGCCTCACCAATGCAGAATAGAGGGGGAGGAGAACCTCTCTTGACCTACTAACCACACCCTTTCTAATGCACCCCAGGATGCCATTGGCCTTCTTGGCCACAAGGGCACATTGCTGGCTCATGGTCATCCTCCTGTCTACCAGGACCCCCAGGTCTCTTTCACCTACACTACTCTCCAGCAGTTCAGCCCCCAACCTGTACTGGGACATGGTGTTGTTCTTCCCCAAATGTAAAACTCTGCACTTCCCCTTGTTGAATTTCATCATGTTTCTCCCCGCCCAACTCTCCAACCTATCTAAGTCTCTCTGAATGGCAGCACAGCCTTCTGGTGTGTCAGCCACTCCTCCCAGCTTAGTGTCATCAGCAAACTTGCTGAGGGTACATTCTATACCCTCATCCAGGTCGTTGATGAAGATGTTGAACAACACCGGTCCCAGTACCGACCCCTGTGGGACTCCACTAGTCACACACCTCCAACCAGATTCTGCCCCATTGACTACAACTCTCTGACTCCTTCCTTTCAACCAGTTCCTAATCCACCTCACTTCCTGATCACCAAACCCATACCTGATCAACTTTTCTACAAGGATGCTGTGGGAGACGGTGTCAAATGCTTTACTGAAATCAAGATAAACCACATCTACCGCTCTACCATCATCTATCCACCTAGTAATTTCCTCATAGAAGGCTATGAGGTTAGTCAAACATGATTTACCCTTGATAAAACCATGTTGACTGCTCTTGATGACCCCCATGTCCTTGATGTGCCTGGAGATAGTGACAAGAACAAGTTGTTCCATCACCTTTCCAGGGATGGAGGTGATGCTGACCGGTCTATAGTTACCCGGGTCCTCCTTCTTGCCCTTCTTGTAGACTGGTGTGACATTTGCTATCCTCCAGTCCTCAGGCACCTCTCCTGTTGCCCATGACTTACTGAAGATGATGGAGAGTGGCCTAGCAATGACCTCCGCCAGCTCCCTCAGCACCCTTGGGTGCTTTCCATCTGGACCCATTGATTTATGGATGCCCAGATTACTCAACTGATCCCTAACCCAATCTTCATCTACCACGTCAAACTCTTCCTCTATTTTGACTTCTCCTGGGACTATATGAATCTGGGGCTCATAGGGAGACCCTGCAGGAGTGGAGACAGAAGCAAAGAAGGCATTCAGCACCTCTGCGTTCTTTATATCCTCTGTCACCAGGGCTCCCACCTCATTCCTCAGTGGGAATAGGCAGGAACATCACTGACAAGAAAAAAGAAGTGTTTTCTTCCCTTGAACCTTTCCTTCCCCACTGTCTAAGTTTAAAGAAATCAAATTGAATACCCTCTCCTTATTGTTCAACTGTTTACTTTCAATTTCCTGCTTTTCTGCTTGCTATGGTTCAAACCTCCTGAAATTATTAGTTTTCTTCTGCCTACTGTTGTGGTTAATACACCTAGAAGGTTTACTTCTGACAGCTATGAGAGGTTATATCAGAGTCGAAGCAAAGAGATCACAAAACTAAACACACACAGAACCCAGACTTCGGATTCACAGTGGACCTGGTCTGGTGGACTGGGAAGGTGGTAAGCCAGCTGTGTTCTTGATCAGACTCTTACAGGAAAAAAATGTTAAAGAACAGGGAAGATATCAGATTATTAAATAAATAAATATACTTTTATTCTCAGAAGCTGACTAAACTTGAGTGGCTTCTTTTGTTTTCTGCTTTTTCTGCCCTTTGAAATACTGTTTTGCTCTTCATGAACTCTCCACTGGAGGAAATTCTCAGCATGCGTTCCACATAACTGTTTGCTACCATATTTCAGCCATTGTTTTAATTAGGGTGGGGGTTATAATATGGAGGCTGCAAAAAGAACATGGAGCAAGATACACTTGCTGAGAGAAAAGTGCTTATTTGTAAATACTGTTTTCCTGACATGCTTTTAGTTAATTGTTGATAATTCAGTTAGTTTTGGTCAGTGTACATGAAGAAAACATCCTTAACAGCTCTAAGAAATCCCTCTTAAATAAGTATGAGAGCATAGTGAAGACCAGGTCTGGTTAGCTTACTAACATGAGACCTAAGAGTTCTATTTCCTTTGCTCTATATAGTGTGTGATAGTCAGCAAGTCACTAGATCTTCATTATCATATGAGAAATCACCAAGTTGAGATTACCTAATGTAGGAAGGTCTCTTTGAAAGTGTTCAGTGTCAAATACTCCTAAAAAAGTACTGCACATCTCAAGTTGTCCCCCTCACTGCCGCATTGTGTTACTGGCTTGGCCTCTGGTAACATTGCTTCCAAATGCAGTGTAGACTTGTCTTCATTGCTATCTTCCATGTATCTCTGTGTACAGGGTGCACTAGGCAGCAAATACATTTGTCTCTATTTGATCTTCCATTGCATTTTCTTTCCAGAAAAATGTGGTTACTTCTTACTTCTTCTCACTGAGTTGCCTATCATTTTGGAATTAGCATAACAGGAAAAATTCTTCACTCCCCAGTTTCTCATAATGACAATGACTATCCTTTGCTAGAGGACATTTTCCCTCTCTTCCTACAGCATGAAGAAGAAGAATATGCTAAAGGATAAAATTAGACAATTTGGAAGTGACTGAGTCTGAACTAACTCTGTTTCCAATGGCAGTTGGAGTTACAGGTGGGACTGATGAAACTTGTGATGGGGAGAGGGCCAGATAGGAGTAACCTCACATTTGCAGGCCCTAGTACACATGAGAGACTTCAAACACCCTGCTATCTTCTGGAGGAAGAATACAGCAAGGCATAAACAATCCACAGGGTTCTGGAGCACATTGGCAACAACATCCTGACCCAAGCGATGAAGATGTTAAAGAGAGGTGCTCTGCTGAAACTCACACATACCAAAAAGAAGGGGGTTATGGAGGTGGAAGGCGGTGACCACAGGATGGTGAAGTTCAGGATCCTGACAAAAAGAAAGAGGCAAAAAAAGCAAGATGACAACACCAAGACTTCAGGAGGGTAAATGTTGGCCTCTTCAAAGATCTGCTTGATAGAGCTTCATAGGAAAGAGGGGCCCAAGAAAGCTGGTTAATATTCAAGGATAACAATCTATTGTTATAGTCTATCCCAATCAACAGAAAGTTAAGCAAAAGTTCCAGAAGGTCTACATGGATAAACAAGGAATTTCTGACAAAACTCAAACACAAAAAGGAAGCATGCAGAAGGTGAAAGCAGGGACAGGTAACCTGGGAGGAACACAAAGACATGGCCTGAGCATGAAGGGAAAAGGTTAGGGAAGTCAAAGTCCAACTGGAATTAGATCTTGCCAAATGTGTCAAAAAACAGGAAGAAGGTCTTCTGTAAACACATAGATGACAAGAAAAAAGCCAGGGAAAACATTGGCCCATTGATGCCATCCATCTGGATTTCTGTAAGGTCTTTGATATTGGCCGACCCCACGGCATCCTTCTCTCTAAACTGAAGAGGAATGGATTTGATGGATGGATTAGTTGGAGAAAGAATTGGCTGGATGGTTACATCCAGCAAGTAGTAGTCAATGGCTCATTGTCCAGATGGAGGTCAGTGACAAATGATGTCTCTCAGAGGTCTGTATTGGGGCCAATACTGTTTAATATCTTCATCAAGGACACAGATGGTGGGACTGAGTGCACCATCAGCAAATTTGCAGATTACACTCAGCTGAGGTATGTGTTTGATATGCCTGAGAGAAGAGATGCCAGCCAGAGGGACCTTGACAGGCTTGAGAGCTCATGAGCTTCAACAAGGCCAAGTGCAATATCCCGCGCATGAGTTAGGACAACTTTCATTATCAATGCAGATGGAGCAATGAAGGGATTCAGAGCAGCTCTGAGAAGAAGGACTTGGAGGTAATGGTGGATTAAAAGCTATGCATGAGTAGACAATGGGTGTTTGCAGCCCAGAAAGCCAACTGTGTCCTGGGCTGCATCAAAAGAAGCGTGGCCAGCAGGTCATGGGACGTGGTTCTCCCCCTCTACTCTGCTCTTGTGAAAACCCACCTGGCGTTCTGTGTCCAGTTCTGGAGCTTCCAACACAACAAGGACACGGAGCTGTTGCAGTGAGTCCAGAGGAGGGCCAGGAAGATGATTGTGGGCTTGAGCACATCTCCTATGAAGACAGGCTGAGAAAGTTTGGGTTCTTGAGCCTGGAGGAGAGAAGGTTCCAGAGAGACTTTATTATGTCCTGTCAGTACTTAAAAGGGGGCTTGTAAGAAAGAATCAGAGAGACTTAGTTATAGGCCTGTAGCTGTAGGACAGGGGATAATGGTTTTAAATAAAAAGGTAAGTTCATACTAGATATCAGGAATAATTTTTTTTATTATGAGGGTGGTTAAACACTGAAAGGGATTACCTAAGGCAATCGTATGTGCCCCATCCCTGCAAACATTCAAGGTCAGCTTGTACAGGGCTCTGAGCAACCTGACCTAGTTCAAGATGTTCCTGCTCATTGCAGGGGGTTGGACTACATGATCTTTGGAGGTTGCTTCCAACCCAAAACACTCTGTAATTCTATGGGAGGGCAATAGAGTCAGGCTCTTTTTTATGCTGGCCGATGACGGGATTAGTGTCAGTGGGCACAAACTGAAACATAAGACTTATCTTCTGAACACCAAGGAACCCCTTTTCACAATGAGGGTAACCAAGTACTGGAGCAGGTTAACCAGAGAAGTTGTGGGGTCTCTATCCTAAGAGGTATTCAAAACCTATCTGGACATGGTCCTGGGCAACAGGATCCAGGTGACCTTGCTTGAACAAGGAGGTTGGACCAAATGACCTTCAGAAGTCCGTCCCAACATGAGTCATTTTGTGATTCTATAAGTGCAGTAACTCTAATTATTATATATTTTTCAGATTATGCCTCCTTTGCAAATTAGTAAAATCAACTTAATAGAGAGTGATAACATTTGCAAGTGACACACAACTGCAATTTTGCAAGCATGTATGATACTTGTGCTTCATATGCATAACTCTATTAACAGCAATCATGCAATCAAACATGGTTTCAGAAATATTTTGTCCATTTATGACTTGCTATTTATACTGAGCTATTTTGAAATCCTAAATTTAAGCTTAATAGGTAAGATGTTTTAAATAATTGATAACATACTTAAATAACTAATCACTGGAAAGATACTTTTTCACTGAGAGGGTGCATTTAGTTACATTCCACAGTGCTTGTGGGAAGATAGTAGTTGCTTTTGAATTGCTAGAGTAATTGCCTGTGGTGATTTGTGGGAAGATTCAGAGAAGCAAATAGTATTAAAAGGTCTTTTGTTTCCCCCTCAGTTCGATGTGAGAGAATAGCATGGAGCACCACCACCAGAGAGAGTTGAAAGGTGCGTAGGGACTACAGATGCATGTGTCTTTTTCCATTGATGGAGCAAAGAATTAACCATCAGGGGGATGATCTGAGGACGAGAAGCTTTGCATCACCTTCTTCCCTCCATCTTCAGCTTGGAAATACTTTTTCCTCATCAATATCTTTCTTACTCTTCAAGTGAAGAAAGCATGGCTGATGGCAAGGGGCTCTCTAGTGAGGGCTTACAGCTGCAATGGTGTCTGCAATTCTCTGGGTTCCCTGGGGTGATGTAGCTGGATTGATGTCCAGATGAAAATGAAAGCTGGAATTTCACTTTGCACATAGCCTGACTCTTGAAATTTGATTTCTCAGCAGGTAGCCCCTATCAAATATCAAAAGGACAAATAGGTTTGGGAGTGTGTTAAGGCATGAGGTAGAGTTCATGATTGAGAGGTTTGTTGTCATGCACAAGCCCTTGTCACAGTATAGAGAAAATATTGACTTTTAAAAACCTATCCTACACTAGTAATTTATGCATTTATCTGTTCTATTCAAAGGAACACATCTGAAAAGCTAAGAAATTCACTGTAATTGAAGCAAAGGACATCTATAAATTCCTAGTTCACTCTAGAAAATGAGGAGGTAGAAGTTGCAATCCAGCTTTGTTTAAGTTAGGACACTTTTTTGTCACTTTGCTACTTTGTAAACTTCTAGTGATACTACATCATAGAATGAATAAATATAAAGTGCCTGTAAAGAAGAATTAAATTCAGAATTAAGTTTCCATTGTTACGGGTATGCTGTGTGTCACTGGCGCCCTAAGCATCTTTTAAGGAAAACAGCACACCAAAATGATACCCAGATTTTAACCAGTATGATGTGAAAACAGAGCAACATTATCCTTTATACTCATTTTAATTCTGCCATGTCAATTTATTTCCATAGCTATTGAACTAATTATCTATTTCCATCATTGTTTACTATTTGCAGAAATAGATCTGAATGAGTTAATAAACATAAAATTGCTTGCGTGATGGTTGTTACATGATTTTCAGAAGACACATACATAAAAATGTCTGTGCAAAAGAAAAGGTATTGAACAATGTTACTGTGCCATGCTTTCTCTAATATTTTCTTATTTTACTGATGCATCTCTTCTTTCAAAAACCCTGATCATGTATACTTCCACTAAGAAATCATTAACCCCCCCCCCAAATCTATCATTTTATGCTATAGTAAAGCCTAGTAGGGTTTAGACTTTTCTAACCTCTCATTTCCTATCAATCTTCTAAAATATCTTCAGTTTGTATCAGCTGTTTTATCAGGCATTGCAGGAAACTCACATATGTGCTTGCATTAGTTATTTTGGACTGTATTGCTTTTGGTTTTTTGTTTAAACAGTGTTCTGACATATGTTGGCAATAACATTTAACAAGATGAGCCCAAAGTAGTTTCATGCAAAATAAAAGTAAAGTTTCCATTATTAATCTGAAAAAAACCCCTCACAACTCAAACAGGGAAACAAACAAGCAAACAAAAATCCCCAAAGAAACAAAACAAAATACCAAAAAACCCAAAAATCAACCCAAAACACAACAAATAAAAAACTTAAATACAACGAGACACCATTAATTAAGTTGTTTCAGGTATTTGTTTTGCCATTCCATTTCTCTGTCCTTCAGACACATTACTCCAGTACTCCCATTGATTTTCAAAATTAACCCTATCTTACAAAAAATATTTCTTTTACCACATTTCCCATAATGTGAATCATCCACTCTTGTGTAATTAATATATGCTTGTGATTTACTGTAGCCCTAAAAATACGGTGGCATAATATAGGAATTACACTACCAACTGACCTAACATCAGATGCATTTCAAATAAATATATTATCTGCTGCTGTTTTTCATTTGTTCTACATGCAGAGCTGAAGACGACTAGTTAAAAGAATGATCAGCTGCATTTTTCACACTAAACCAGCTGGATTCTTTACAATAACTGTAACGTCTGTGTTGAAGGCTTTAGGCCTTGACTATAGACCTAACACAAGGATAATAAGTATGTTTTTAATCATCACTTGTCTTCCCCAGCTGAATGGACTCTAAAACGATGTGTCAATATTATGCTCCGTAAGGACAGAATTGGCTCTAACTCCCTTTGTTGTCTTATACTCCTAATACATAAACCTTCTGATTTTCTAAAACCTTTTAGACAGTCAGTATAAACTCTTTGTTAGTGCAAAGTACAAATTTAAATGTTCTTCGCTCCATTAGAACAATTACAGCAGAGATTTGGAAGGCTGCCAAATTCCTAGTACTGGGGAAGGAGGGGAACCTTCTTTAACTTTGGATGAGCATTGGAAGGTAAATTCCATACCATTTAGCTATAAATATTCATGCAAATATTTCACAAGAACAGAGGTGAGAGTGGGAGGAGAAGGCCCTCATAGAGTCCTTTTGAAGTTGGAAAAGGATCCCCTGTTATATGATACCCCAGCACTCCTGCCCCTGTTGAACACGATCTTGCAATGCAGGATAAAATTTCTGCAGGGGTTTATTGGATGCAACTCACAACAGTCTAGAAATACGCTATAAATCCTGTAATTAAAACCATCTGGGACTCTACTAGGAGAGCAATTGTTAAGGAAAATTCACCTTCAATAAGGATGAAGAAGGATTGTCAGGATTGCCTACAGTGTCTGTCTATCTAAACTTGTATGAAATACTTCCAACCTCTGTCTTTTCCATTTTCCATTTCAACGATGCTGAAAAAACAGAACAACAAGAACAAAAGACAAAAAAAGCAAACAAACAAACAAGGAAACAAAAACACAACAAAACAAATCTTGGAAAAATAAAAAAGAGAGAGAAAGAAAATAAAGGGTCACACAGAAAAATTGTTCTGGACATCCTATGCTTTTCTTTCCTGTATAAAATGGGTTTATGTCAAAGTAGCTTACAAAAAGTGAATTCACATGAACATAGATACTGACTTTAAAGACATGTCCTTATGAAATTAAATACATTCAAGCTGATATGAGCTACTTCTAGATCAAAACCTTAGAATTTCTTGTGCTTTTTAACTATAGAGAGCTTAATTCAAAGGAGATAAATTTGGGTCAATGTGTATTTACAAACAAATTTAAGGCTGGTTTTCAGAACCTCTAAGATCTACAAATACCAGCGGACAGTCTCTTGATAAAGAGATTTCTCAGGAGAGTCCAGGTGCATTCTGCTATAGTGCATAGTATCAAATGAACAACTGCTTTCATGAGTAGATACTTTCTAAAATGAAAGACTTTTTCCCACAGATCTGATCTTTGTTTGTAAAATAAGACACTACTATAAATTTTAGAACAGAGAAAACCCACAGAAGCACAGAAGCTCAAACATGGTAACTGACAGGTCTCAATTCTAATCCTATTCTAATTAGTAAAGTGCTTCTGATTATACTGCCTTGATTTTACTCTTTTATCTTAGAGCCAGTCTGTTTGGTAGGGTTCTTCTGCCACTTATGATAAACTGCTATTGAGGAACACATGTTAAAGGTCTATAAACTTGGAGTGGAATCCTAGTGACAAATTCTGTCTTTTACAATGGAGAGTGTTCAGAGGGGTTACAGGTGAATCAACTAATGTCAGTCAGCAGTTCTGGCATAACTCAGGATAGATGTGATGGTATCTCTTCATTTTTTGCAGGTGATGACCTGGGGTGTCTGCGGAACTTTTTCTGTAGAGAGCAGATTTTAAAAGCTTGTCCTGGCACACCTACAGTCAGACTGTACAAGCAAGGAAGGCACTGCTGGTCCTCTGACTCCAAAAATGAGTTGCTGTTGTGTAACAGCTGAGTAAGAGCTGATGGATGTGTTCTGAGCTAGCCATGCTAGCAATTAAAAAAAAAAAAAAAAAAAAAAAAAACCCAAAAAAAGAGCAATTGTCAGTGCTGTGAAAGTGGTGGGATTTTTTAAGAAAAATATTGTTTTATCTATAGACCTAGCTAAATTTCTGTGCGAAAAAAGTAAAATATAATTTTAAAATGCCAAACAAAACCAAACAAAAAAGAAAATACAAACAACAAAAGAAACCCAACACAACAGAAAAACAGCAGATACACAGAGAATGGTTTTCTTGAACTGTTACAGGCACTAGGTAACTAAAACAACTGCATGTTTGTAATGGTGGAAATACTGGTTGGGCTGTGAGTGCTCTGTTGAGACTGAAATAGGCAGGCGATTGTCTACAGTTACACAGCGAACAGATCTGTTGATTAGTGAGGTGAAGGATAGAGTGAAAGAAAAAAATGCCATCTGGAGACTGAATATCCTATCAGATACTTGGAGAGCTATCGAGGTACATGGAGAGCCCTTGCAAATTTGCCCTTCTTGGAAATCTGACTGAATAGCTAAAGTTTCCCTTTTCCTGTTCGCACATGCTAAGTAATTAGTGGCTGTAGAGGTCTACAAAAGGCTTGTGGTTTGTGTTAGTGTACCTTTTGTTCTTGGTTTGTTCCTATGTTGAAACCAAACAACACATTACTTTGAAAAAGCTGATTAATCACAACTGTTAAAATACTATGTGTAGAAGAAAGACAACAAAGAGAATGTGAATAGAAGATTTCAAGGGAGAGCCTGAAAAAATTATCAAGGGTCAAACCATAGCTGGAGTAGCACAGTGAGCAGCTAAAGCTTTCCAGTATGAATCAGAATAAAACAAGGACTCTGTTTTCATTTTCACTTGTCATGTTTACCAATGTTTTTGTCTCCTTTTCTTTTTTCTTTTTTTTTTTTTTCTTTTTTAAGTAACAGAGAATGTGTAAATGTGCATACTTCTGCTGCATATCCAGTTAATTACGTGCAAGATGCCTAAACATCTCTTCTCAAAACTAAGCAATGGCTAAATGGGGCAGACTCAGGATGTGCCCCAAATCAAACTGTCAACCCACCTTCTTTTAGAAATTCTCTTAAATCCATGACATTTTTTCTAAGGCTGAAAACGCCCCACAGAGGTATCTTTGGTGAACCAGTGAGGTTTTGGAACTGGTTTTGGATACTTGCCATTTTTTGAAAATAGTTTCACCAAAGGATTTCATCTGGGCCAAATTGTGACCTCTGCCAAAGAGTCATCCAGGAAAGAAGCTATGCTATTTTCCAAGCAAGTTCTATGAGCACAGGGAAAGACCCTCACTGTTTTCACAAAAACAAATTGGGGATGAGGGTATTGGGGGGTGTAAATACATAGAATCCAAAGTGTTGCCTTTTCTATGATACTGATAATCAGCTCCCTTTCCTTGAAATCTATTTGTGATTTCTACAGAAATAACATTAAGCCTATTCACTTTAAGATTAATTATAGTTACATGATGTAAATTGCATTTCTGTGATGATAAAAGGAGTTTGTAGTTCTTGCTGTGCAATAGAAAAGCTTTTTTGAAACAAAAAAACAAACAAAAATCTATGAAAATATAAATGTTCTGGACTGATTTAATACTTTTTACATTTAATTTATTTGGGAAATGAAGTAATGAACCATGAACTCTTTAGCTAACTCTAATTTTGCCTCAGGAATTTCTCTGTCCACTGTAAATTAATGTTATCGTACATCAGGCACAAATACAGATGTACCTATTTCAGCCTATTTTACTGTCATCTTTCTCTATAAAAGAAAATAAGGTTGGGAATTTCTTGTTTTTACTCTTTCAGTCAATTCTGCTTTTCTCATTGTCCACAATGCTTGCTCTCAAATCAGTGATTGTGTTGATTTATTGACAAACCACAGTTTACAGTAAATGTCATCTTAGAGTAACATAATCTGAAGCACATGTACTGAGTGACTGAGTAGGAGTTGTCACAATGGATTATTCAAGATCATACTTACCAAAACCAGCAGACATCACAAAAAGACAAAACTGAATAGGAAGATTGAAAATTTTTTTAAGGATCTTTATCAGTTAGCATCTAGGCTCAAAACAACAAAATAGAAAGCGTTAGTGACATGCGAAAATCACTTACCTTCCATGTAAGTTACTTTTTTTACTGCACAGAATGGCTTCAGAATTAGACAAGCACAAAGGTGATCTTTACAATTGTTCTTTTGAACATGTATTCTATCCAAGTTTGCTTTTACATATGCTTACACAATTTTATTACACTGTCTTTGCTTGATATTTGAAGCATCTAATGTGGATTAGGTCCTGCTTCCATTGAAGTCCAAATAGTCACATCAACATCAGAATTTGTCTAAGCTTCAGATTTTAATTTATGCTTTTCAGACTTGATGCCTTTATACTCCCTTTAAAAGAAGGAAGTAAAATACTTCCTTAAAACAGCAAAAGTAATTGCTTTTCTTTATTTATATATATATAAAATAAAATAACAATTTAAAAAAATTATGCCTAATAACTGGATTTTGCTCCTCAGATGTTTTCTGACTCTTTTAGCAACAGATACATCAGAGACAGTGTGCAATGTGAGCTTGTTTCCTAAACCAGACAACTTTCCTTCTAACCATGGCAGAGTTATATGCGGAGAATTTTAAACAAAAGCATTTCCAACAGCTAGATAAGCAAGTGTCTTGCTGAGAAAGATGGTAGACTTGTGGTGATTTCTCTGCCAGAAAGCAACAGAAAATAAGAGCTGTCATCTAGAAAATGACAAAGCCATTTCTAGTCCCTGTAGATTAGTACTCTATCTTTCACTGAACAAATATGCTGTTATATGTGTTGGCCTGTAAACCAAACACAGAAAAATGTCACACTGGTATCAGAGTGGAACTATTAATCTGTGTCAGAAATGTATTATAATTATTAAATTGTTTGTATTAGGAGTGAGCCTTCCTGGAAACTCTTCTTAAAGAGGTAGGCAAAACACTAAGTCACAATAAACAAAACACTTCATTTTCAAAGAGCTTGCAAACTAAACAGATATGTTGATTCAGAGGCAAAAAAATCTTGTTCCGGTATTGATTAAGTCAATGGCAGAACTAGAGACAAAGCATAAATTTCCCCAGCTCCAGTTCTGATGACTTGCTTAGTTGGCCATACAGCCTGTAAGTGATGACTCTGAGTAACATGCAAAATAATTTTAAGTATTGTCTCTAATTCCTCTGCATTTTTCTCTTGTGCATATTTTACCCTGAAATTCTATCTACTTCTGGCTGGGTAAGACTTTACCACAGCTCTTATAATAGACATTTTTTCTCTCTCTCATTTTCCTGCAAAGCTGCTTATTAAACAGAACTCTGTGTGCAGCCAGTCTGAGACATTAGCTGTCTACACAGCTTTTCTAAGTGATTCCCCTCCCCCCTTCCTCCTATCTTTTGGTCAAAATTATATAGTTTCTAGCTGATTATGGCTGGCCTCTGCTCAACCTTTTGTTCAGGGCTGATTCAGATTTTCCACCTCAGTCACAGCAGGAAAGATAAACCTTGAACCACATGATGATGTTGGCAGTGTCAGACAGTGGAAATGAAGTCTCCAGGGGATACCAATTGACATTTCAACACTTTAGCTGCCAAAGAACAGGCTCTGGACACACACACACACACACACGGAAAAAAAAAGAAAAAAAAAAAAGTTACAGGGAAAATAAACGTGAAAAGTCTTGAAAGTTGAAAGCACAGTGAGAAAACTAGAATGCATCTATAAACAGAAAGTGAATATCTATTTTACTTTACGTGTACCTTTACATAACAGATGGAGATTGACCTTAGACAAGTCTTGTCCTCCAAAATCCCATTTTAAGTACCAAAAGTTGTAACTAACGCAGACATACTTAAGAAGTGAAGAGTTATATTGTTTTGTACTGGTAGGAATCACAAGGATGCAGAGCTCCCTTACAAATTTAGCTCTTCTTTGAGTTATATAAGTCTGGATGCCTAATTTTTTCTACCGTTTTACACCTGACTTACACCAATATAGTATCATGGCCCTGGTTAATTCTAATTCCCACAAGCAGCTAACAAAAATCTTCATGAATGTTTTTGACAGAGAGAAGCTTTTTCTCATCTGTGTTCTGGATTATGTTTTTTTTCTTTAAGCTTTAAGTCACTTTCTTCTTCTTAATTAAAAAATTAAAAGTACAAAAAACCCCAGAAAATTGTATTCAAGTCACACTAAAAATCTCTGATTTCTCCAACCCCCTTTTCTCTTTCTCTTTCTGCTTTATTTTCAATGACATTTCCTATGATGAGCACTCAGAAAGAATAGCTATTGCTTCTCTTGTCAGTTTTGTTTTGTCAGCTCTGAATGCTGGGTCTTGCTTTGCCATTTTCAAGGTCTCTTTCAATCCCTTGAACACAGCTGGCGCCTCAATCAAGAGCTCACACCGTGAAGAAGCTGGCAGTTGATCCCAAACCAACTATGTGGAAGATATATAATATATTTTGCAGTACACAGTGGAATACCCTTTTCATTTCATCATTGAAAGAGACTACTTCACTCAGGAATTATTCTATACAAAAATATTAATAACATCCCATTCTCTTCAGGGATGTGAACATTTGGGGTTTGAACTTCAGTGACCCCTGCTTGTCAGGTTGATGTGACTTTAACAAATTCAGTAAAGGAAGCCTTTTTGTGTCTTGGTTTGTGGTTTCATTAGCTTCATTTTTGAGAATGATTTTTAATCACTTATTGGAAAAAGTTGTGGGAATTGAAGGCTGCAGGTATCTGTGAATACCCTAACGTACCACAAAAAAATGTAATTGAGCCGTGCTATAGAAGAAATACTAAAAGAGCTGACTAATCTCACCTCTGTTTTCATTAATTATATTTCAGTTATCAATGATACTACTGTTTGTTCCGTGTTTACTCTTTAGTTGTTTAGTTGTTTAGTTGTTGCTGTTAGAAAGTGTCATACAAAACTCCCACCAGTTTAAGTAAGGACTGCAGTGTGAGTGCAAATCTGGGAATACCACAAGAACTTTTGCACTAAGTCTTCTCCTTAGAGGGGAAAAATCAGCTGTCAGTGAAGCACAAGGAGCAGGATTCACAGCAAGCAGGGCTGACGTTTAAGCACGGCTTGTGAACCAGTGCTATTTGCAAGCCATTTTTCTGATTATGGAAAAAATGGATTGCAAAGGTCACTGTGTGTACAGGACACTTGACAACAAATCTCTATCTTCTAAGCTAGAGAGGATCTCTGTGGTACTCCTTGCTGTGCTAGTCTGGTCCTGTAAAGCATGTGATTGCCTAAGATGACTGGGGGTCTTTAGTTCATACTAGCTTTGTTGAACTAGGATCTTAGCACTTAAGCAAGAGTTCATTCAGTTCTACTTTCATGTCATGCAGCAAAAAAAAAGCAGTCTCATGAAGCACTGTCTTTATTGATTTACATGTATAATCTAAAGTAACATGCTTATTACCATATTTGTTTTTTAAATGTGCATATTTTAAAGTAATTTGGAATACGGCAGAAATGTTCATAAAAGACAAATATTAACCTTTTTGTATAGGATATAAGTATTCATTCTTACAATTCCTTATTTTAGGATCCGGTAAAACAAAGACACGAGGGGGTCTTAGGATTGTAAAGAATATGTTGAAAAGAACACATCCTTCTGAGTGTGAAAAATCTGAAGCCCATTTAGTAAAGAGTTTGAAGAACACTGCATTTTTGCTTCAAACAAAGACAAACCTTCCAGATGGACCCCATTTCCAGCAACACCCAATGCAAGTGGAATGTACAATATTTACAGAAAACTGGCTGCCTAAGTGGTTTTGTGTGCTCATAGGACAATTGTTTTTTCTCTTTAATTTGTTTATATTCCCTCAATCTCTCCACTCCCTCTTTC
>NW_009953721.1:1162148-1168378 GCF_000747805.2 Chaetura pelagica | reverse complement strand
TCTTTCCCTTGCACAAAATGACAACCGTGGCTAGTTTAGCAAGTAAAGATGTCGGTGTGGGTTTCCTTTGCTACAAAGGGGACATGCCTCTGTCAGCGACTGATCTAACAGCAGGCACACTGGTCTGATACCTGAAAGCTGTTCAGAGCTGTCCTTGTTTTTTTCTTTTCTTCTTCTACCTCTTAAGAGTAATCCTACCTTGTCTGGAGGATGGCTCTTCTCCCTATCTTAACACCCAAATGTTCACAGTAAACAAACGGCTTTTCTCTTAGACAATTAAGTTTGAGACTTTTCTAAATATTAGTTCCATATATATTGGTTCAACATTAGGTGAAGCACACTGCACACATTTTACAAAGGCTTAAATGCAGCACTCCAGTAAACATTTGTAAGGGTGAGATGCACGATCAGCATAGAGAGATTTGGTCAGTCTGGGAATGCTTTCAATATACTAATGAATTTATATGGATAATTTTGCAATCACTTGACCCATGGGGATATAGTTCTCATTTTTAATTTCTCTAATTTTATTTTAAACATAACAATTCACTCTGCATGTTCCGTTATGTATTTAATTCATACAGAAAATACAAACAACCTATATTTAAGCAACGTTATATGTTTGCATGGAGCAAATATTTTGACTGCTATACATTTGTGTGGTAAGTCATAGTAAATTGAAATAAAAGGTTCATTTCTTCTAATTCTGTACCCAGATCCAACATTAATGGAAAATTCTGAGTAGAAAATGAAGATGCTTCATTTCCAGGCATTTTAAACTTCTTTTTTTAAATAGACGACAGCTGAAACACCATATCTTAAAAATAATAGCTTTCCTGAGAATTTAATTAGGTCATCTGCAGGGGTTATCTTTGGCATTCTGAAATTAGCTTTGTTGCAGATACTTGGAAGGACAATTAGGACCCATCTTATTAGCACTGAAGGTTAAAACTCCAGCACTGTCTTTTATCAGGACATAATCTTTCATGCTTCACAGCTCTAGTTTTCACAATGAGCTGCAGTGGAAACTGTTGAGGGGGGAAGGGAAAAAGGCAGACCTGAAATAGCTGAATAAATATCCAGTTTAAGGAAGTTCCTTCAGGATTTTTATTCAATGAACCTCATAAGTATGACTCAGAAGAAGAAAAAAGGCTGGTGGGGATTGGTGAGCTACAATCAGATCCAACAAATCTTCTTCACTGAATTCCTAAAATGATGAGTAAAGAACAGAGCGTTTATATGATGTTGAAACACCTTTCTTTTTTTTTTTACCTTTTTTTTTTTTTTTTTTTTTTTTTTAAAAAGGAATGTTAAATATAAACTGCGTTAAGAATTCGTGTAGTAAACAGATACATTTACTCAGAATGAAATAGTTTCATTTTCATTTTGGTTGGGAAATACCGTGCTTTGACAGCTGTAGTGGTACCATGAAAGTAATGAAAATTAATTTGTTCTCACATGGTAGCTTCGGAGATTTCACATCTCACATTCCCTGCTTAAAAATACACACTATATAATGCAGTTGTTAAACATGGCCTGTTTCTAGATTTGTGTTTCAGGGAGATTATAAAACTGTATTTTCCTCTGATTGAGGGAAGTTGTGTTCTCTTGCTTGCTGGCTATACACAGGCTTTTCATAGGAAGCCTTCTTCCCACGTGTATTGTGCAATAACAGGTAAAATGACCCTCCAGGGTCATGGGATAACACTCATGCTGCTTGCTTCTTCTTTTTGCCTTTTTTTTTTTTTTTTTTTTTTAAGTGGCACCTGCTGTGTAGTTCTTAATATAAATAGAGACTGCTTACAGCAAATCACAGATGTTTTACACACTGAAAAAATGGACAGGAAGCAATTACTAAAGAAAAACCAGAAGTGGTGGGGGAGAGCAAAGGAAAAAAAGAAGAGAAACTTCGTTTTACATTTTCTTAGTATTTTCTTACTTAGCAGTGACCTGGTACTCTACTGCTGTTAGTTTTCAGTTAAAACCTTGCTTAACACGTGCAGAATTGCTTTGCTATTGTTATATTCTCCCTTCATGAACACTGAACCAATCAATAATTTATTTTCTTTTGGATATGTGGGAAGTGGACAACACCTGTTTGTGTTGCTCTTTAATCTATTAATTATAAAAAATATAGTAATACAATGAAAAGTGCTTGTATTTCTAATTTTCTCAATCTTAAATACCTCTCCATATAGTTATATCTGATTGAATTATATTTCTTTAGAATGAAGAAAAATAACAGATTGTGGAGATCTACCTGAAAAGCAACAAACAGCTCTGTGTTGAATTGAACACCTCATGATCTGCTCTTTCAGACTCTATACGGCTTTTATTTTGTGCAAAACTCTATTTTATGCCCTCCCAGACTCTCAAAGTTCCTCCATGACAATTCAATGTATTTCAGCTTTGGATATGGAATAGATATTAATCACAACTCCAAAACCTTTAGGAAGGACAAAGAAGGCTTGGGGGAAATGGGAGGGAAAGAAAAAAAATCTGTCATTTAAAATGTTGCTTTTTATGATGCACTAAAAGCTGCAGATGCATGGACATGTGCTCAGCTACTGTAGGGCAGAACTCCTCATCAAGCACATTTGCCAGTGATTATAGGATCTTACCAGGTGCATTACATTTGTTCAGGAGTGCCAGAGACAGAATAATTATTAATAGAAACTAAATACTACAGAAACAGCAGCTAAACTTAACAGGGGGGGTCGTGCCTTTTTTTGTTTTGCTGTGGGGGTGTGTGTGTTTTTTTATGTTATTTTCACTTTATATTCTAAACATCTTAATTGTCTTTTCAAAATAATTTAATATAATATATCTGGATAATTGGGGGGGGGTTGGGGGGGGGGCTTCTCCTATTTACATGGAGACCCTGTTTGTTGCTCAAACTGTCAGGATATGTTCTGAACACAGGCAGTGTTTAAGCTTCCTTCAGTTATCACCAGAAGGTACCTAGAAAGCTATGAGTACAGGGCTGTGGCTATAACCACCTTGCAGCAGTGACCTGATAAATAGGACTGGAGGATCATTGTGCACAGTTTCTTGGCTAAGACTTCCTGTGGGATGTCTGTTTCAGCAGGTTTTACCAGGAGTGCCTTGTGACAGCACATATCAGTGTGTGCTTGGAAGGAGGCTGAGGAATTAATACAAACTTCCAGAGTGGTTTAAGAATGTATATAACCAGTTATTTCTGAGTTAATAAAGAAAATCAGTAAGAAGCATGTAATCAAATCTAATCTAATCTAGGTCCCAAAGACAAAAAACCTCTGAAAGAGGAGTTGGCTTCATTTTTTTTTCCCCCACATTATTTGCCTTTTATTATTTAGGGATTTTTATTTATTCAGTTTTCCATATTCCTATGGCTAAAATTAAGAACGTGGGGCAATATAAACCTTACTGTTCTTCTGTGTCATCAGACATCCACCACACTGGGTCTGCTTGTCAGGCAGGACTGATGTCTCTTACAATATAAGAACATCATAGTAGGCTGAAGTCCAGCAAAATATGGGAATATACGTAACAAATGCTCCACTGCTTTTGACTTTTGTTGTGATTTCCTGGGTGTGGCAAGAAATACTTCACCACTTATTTCAGTGGACTATCCACCAGAAAATTTAATGCCTAGGTTGTTGCAGCTATGTGAGCTGTCTCCCTCCGATTTTTCTTAATTCAGATTAGATAATCTGTGGTGCTGATTTCTTTCAAGGCAGAACAGAGTTCACCTAGAAAAGGGAACTGGGCACTAAGTACAGCAACACATAATTATCTTATCAAGGTTAATCTAATTGACCTGCTGGCTATAGGGGTTACTAGCAGCTGAGGTGAAACGTTTCTCTTCTCTGGAGAGACCAGAGTGCATCTGTGTAACGACCACCCAAGGATCTTCCTAATCTTTCTGGTCAGATATAACCTTCGTTCTCCAGGGCCAGGTAGCAGTACCCTTCCAATCATGCCATGCATCAGCCCATTCACCACCAATGTAGATGTTCACAGAGTATCTTTGGATGTAATTTGTTATGCATGAAGATTACTGTAACAAAGACATACATCTCAGTGAAGTAAATCTCTACTGTTTTAATACAGAGCCTGGTTTCAGTATTGCCCATGTTTTTCTTCAGTAAAAAATAAATGCAGCTTTCTTTAAGATTCTGAGATCTGAAGAAATGTACATATACCTCTGTATTTAGAGCAAGTGCAAAAGCAGAAGGCAACATTGCTTCAAATACCTGAGATGATGAAGTTAGCAATTTCACCTGGGAAGGAGTCTTCAAGGAAAAACTGAAGAAGTGACATATTTAGCTTGGCTTCGATAGAATACCCTCATAAAAGAAAACTGCTAACTGTGTCCATACGACAAGCTGCCTTTTCAAGACTACATAGTCAGTCAAAAGCATACCTGCAAGGCTAAGGAAGCAGATGACTGCTGTAGCCTTCTTATTAACTTGTATAAATCCAGTGTTTAACAATCTACATAATAATGGAATAAAATTCCTTCAACCTCAAGAACATACCTGTCAATACTTACCCAATTGAACAGCTGGACTTGTTTCAGGTAAATAAATATAACTGAGACAGAATAATACCATTTTGAAAGAAGAGTCAAAAAGGAAGAGGCCTTAAGGTTATCAAGTTCTATTCTAGAACTATTGCTTCATACAATAGCATGTACTTCTTAGTCTTCTCTTTTAAAACAGTACATCTTGTGTAGGGAGTACACAAACAAAATGTTTATCATAAATACTGAATCATGTTTTGCCTGAGGCTCCAAAATTCTTAGTTTTGCTGTGGGAAAACTATAGACACTCCTTTCATTATGATACTGGATATAATTATTTGTATTTGTATGAAATTTGAGATTGTAACTCCATTCTACACACCTTTACACATAGTCTGACATGCTGATTTGTTTCACAAATTTACATAAGAATTTTAATAAACTTCTAAAAATATTTTCATTCTTACCAATTTTTAAGTGAGAATGAACTGATTTTCTGTGCTAAAAAGCGACAGAGTCATTTTGTCAGGCTGTGTCTACACAGCTGAGGGCAGGCAAATGAGAACTCAGTCCAAGCCAACTAGACCTGAACTTGGTCCAGACTAGAAGCTGTGTAACCACATTAGCATGGCACTGAGCCCAAGCTAATAAGCCCTACTAAGAGGCACTAAAGCAGTTACACAACTTTTGGATCAGAGCTGGCTTGCCTCCAGGTAGCTTGGAGTGTAACCAGGATGATCTCAGGTTTGTTAAGAAAAGGCAGTATAGACAGAGTTTCAGATCCCTGAAACATACAGGCTTAACCCGTACTCTAAACTTGTTTTGTAGCCTAGTATAAGACATACCAAGCAGGTAAATGAGAAAACTGCAGATTTTAGGAAAGCATATTTAGGAAATAAAGTAGCACTTACATATTCTGGTTACTATGCTTTCAACTTGTTCCATTAACAGAACTGTTTGGGAGATCTGTTTTAAAATGCCACTTGAAGGAAGTATCCAAAGGATATCTTCATAAGACTAAGGCAAATATAGTTTAAAAAATTGTTGTTTGAGGCTTCAGTTTTCTTTTGCCATACATGTACATTTTTTTTTCTCCTCAGATCAAAGCTCTTTTCTTCATTGTCTCCTGTAATTTTTCCTGTGTGCCAGAATCTGTTCTTATCTTAAATGCATATATTCTTGTGGCTAGACCTTGGGATTAATTTCTGCTATCTTTATAAAACAACTCTTTGTGCTTTCACACAAATCCTTTCTAGATAGATTTTATTTTTTTTTCTTCTAGGAAAAGAGACTCAATTTCTTGAGGCCTTTTTCTCTTGAAATTTTTGGTGTGGGGGTGGTGCTGGAGACACAGAGTCAGAACAAGAAAGGCTTATTATGTCCTAAGCCTTACGAACACACTTATGAGTACTCCTTCTCTAGACACCTGAAGAATGATGTATTTTTTATTCAGTTGGCCACAATAAGGCTTTGAAGTGACTAGTTCTCTAGAATAATACAAGCAGAGCATCAGGTTCCTCTATTTATCTGACTTCCAGGATATTTTAACTTAAGTCCTATTTGGTCTTCCATAAAGCAAATTCTTTAATAACTAGTTCTTCACTTAAATCACATTAACAATATACCCCTAAAAGTATTCTCCTGAGTATTCTTTTTTTTTGCTTTTTTTTTTTTTTTTTTTTTTTTTTAATTACAGTTTTTTTTACAGGGGGAAAAAGGCTTTTAA
>NW_009953721.1:1149965-1162099 GCF_000747805.2 Chaetura pelagica | reverse complement strand
TTTTTTTTTTTTTTTTTTTTTTAAATGACAGTTTCTCTACAGAGAGGAAAGAGCATTTGAAATAATGTTGGGTATTTTGCCAAATCTGTCAAAAGTGTAACACTTCTACTTTCTCAACTCTGTCTCATTAAAATTGTATCTAATTCCATCTCAACTTGGTCTCTTTGCTTCATAAGTCATTGCGTGCTCATTACTTGTAGTGTGAGACATGAAATTTATTCAAACCTGATAGCAGGGATAAAGAATTGAAAGGCAGGCATCTGGGAGAAATGAAATTAGCTTATTCTAATGCTTTTTTGACAGGATTTTTTTCATTGCCATGGGTTACTATAAGTGTCAGTTTGGATTTGTGGCACTGTTTTTTTAGGTTTGTGGGGATTTTTAAAAGCACAGTCTTAAATGCTAAACTATGCTTTCTTTTGTCACATTGGTTGAAATAGTATTCATTGTCTGTGTTGATAATAAGACCAAATATTACTTGCTACAGTAATCTGCAATTATTTTATCATGATAGTTGTCTAACAAAGATTATATTTTTACAATTGTTTTAAAGTAGATTTTTCAGCCTAGTATTTAGACAAACAAAATATGCTCAGTAAGGTCTGGGCAAATGATAGAAAATGCAATATAACTTACATGCAATTTAATGTGGAATATGGAGAGGAGCTGAGTTTTCTAACCCAAATATTGTCTCTCAAGCTTTGAATGTCAAAAGAATACACTAAGGAATTTCTAATTTTGAATATAGGAGAATATTAGAAGCAAATTGACTTAAAGCACAGCACTTTTCCATTATAAAATTGAGTTGTTAAGGAATTATATAGTCTAATTACTGAACTTGGTATTTTTGACTACTTGGATTATGAACAGATATTGTCATTAACTAGCTAATTAAATTGACTGCAATAACAAGCAGTAATTTAGAAATATGTTCTAAATTAGTTTCTATATGAAAGCAAAGTCTTTGTTGATCTGTGTATGTGATTAATGTCAAGTGTCATGAATTAGCTCAGGGATCTCTGGTGGAGAAAGAGCATTATAAAGAGAAGTGTCAGTGTATTTGACAGAAATAGATGCAGTCAGAGAAGCAGTTTTTATTCAATTAAAATTTTGAATTAGAAAATGTTAATAAGTATGCATACTTGTGTTTTATGGAAGTGACAGGAAAGATACAACATAATAGTTCAGTATGAAGAATGATTTTTTTTTCTCTCTGAAGAAGATTTATATTTTTCTCTTTAAAGGCAGAACATTATTTTAGCTACAATGCAATTAATTCTTTGACCCCAGTATCTTCCTGCTTGAATTATTTCACATTTTGCTACTCAAAAAGCAAAGCATGGGGCTCTTAATCTTTATATGTTTGTATACTATAAACACTCCCAAGTATGTTAGTTGTTAACATCTGAAATGGACTCTTGATTAAATACAGTGTCTTTAAAAGCTTTTAAGAACATAAACATTTCAATTTGTGATATTGTCTTTGTTAGGCTGGATTGTTGTTGGTTTTAAATGCACATGATGTTTTCCTCTGTCACATCATATGACACAATGTACAAGATCTCTGTTCAAAATGTTCCCTGAGAGTACATTGATTGTCCGTCGAAGTGGAGTAGTTTGACCAGGATACATTGCAGAAGATATATGCTATTGGGACCTACAAACTTGACCAGTAAAGCGAGTCTTTATTTGAGATTTTGTTTTCTTTTTCTGTTTAATAGTAATGGTATCATATTCTTGTATTCCTTCTTCACTGTTTCCATATTACTATTTTGGATGAAATTATTTACAGAGGGATGTAATTGTGAAAGCACAAAAGATGAAGACACAGTAGTGGGATAGAGAAGTGTTAAAGATCTTCAGTGAGGTTCCTGTATAATAAGCCTCCTGAACTGATTCCTAAACAATATTTTACACCAGTGAAGTAATAGGAGGTGAATCCCAGAGAACTGATGATCTCAGTTTGCAGAAGTCCAAGAGTCAGTATTCTCAATAATCTCAGCTAGGAACAAATAGAGTGTCATCTCAGTCCTTTTTCAGTAACAAAAACCTGTAACGAAATGAGGGAATGGTAGGAACAAGATTTACTTTTTTAGTCATTTATCATTCTAGAAACAGATAAATGGTTGGCAGTTTAAGATTTCTAGGTTTTAATAAGGTAAGGAGTGATAGACAACAGTAAGCTTTCTTATTCAAAAAACACCTTAAAACAGTTTTAACTAAAAAATCATATGTCTAAAAATCAATGTATAATATGTAGTTATGCATGCTAATAGCCATATACCATAAATTGAACAATTATCTAGAGATAATTCTATTTATCTTGCACTGATAATCAAGAACCATATTTTAGACATATCTGATTCAAATGAAATCTCAGAGAATAATCCCTTATTCTGTTAAATCATGAAAAATCAAAACATGCATACAAGGTGTGAATTAAAATGATTATGTTTTAGTTTTTTTTAAAATAAAATAGTTGCCTAAAAAATAATTAAGTTAACCAAGATGTTTTGCTAATTATTTGGAAATAAATCTTGCAGCTATGAGATTGGAGTACATCTCAAATCACATAGCTCTCAAGATAACTTCCTAGCACAGCTGGTATGTGAACCTACCAGGGGAGGTACCTTGCTTGGACCTTCTGTTCACTAGCAGGGAAGGAGTGATGGCAGATGTGAAGGTGGGAGGACGTCTTGGGCTTAGTGACCATGAAATAGTTGAATTCTCAATACATAGTGAAATAAGAAGAGGGTTCACCAAAACCTCCACTTCGGACTTCTGGAGGGTAGATTTTGGCCTGTTTAGAACACTGGTAAAGAGAGTCCCTTGGGAGCCAGTTGTGAGCAGCAAAGGAGTCCAAGAAGGCTGGATGTTCTTAAAGAAGTAAGTCTTAAATGCGCAGGATCAGGTTGTCCCCATGTGTCATATAATGAACTGTCAGGGAAGACGACCAACCTGGCCAAATAGGGAGCTTTTGCTGGAACTCAGGGAGAAAAAGAGTCTATCACCTTTGGAAGGAAGGGCAGGTAACTAACAATGTGTACAGAGAGCTTGTGATGACATACAGAGAGAAAATTAGAAGGGCAAAACCCCAGCTGGAGCTCAATCTTGCCACATCCATAAAGGACAATAAAAAAAGGTTTTACAAATACAGTAACAGCAAAAAGAGAACCAGGGAGAATCACCATCCCTTACTGGATTGAGGGGGGGAACTTGGCAACCAGGGATGAAAAAAAGGCTGAGATACTTAATGCCTTCTTTGCTTCTATCTTTAATAGTCATAACAACTGTCTTTAGGGTATTTGGCCTCTTGAGCTGCAACACAAGGATGTAAAGAAGAACAACCCCCACCATAATACATGAGGATGCAGAGACCTGCTGCAGCACCTAGACACTCAGAAGTCCATGTGACCAGTTGAGATTCACCCAAGGGTACCGAGAGAGCTGGCAGAGGAGGTTGCGAAGCCTCTCTCCATCATCTACCAACAGCCCTGGATAACAGGAGAGGTTCCAGATGACTGGAGGTTTGACAATGTGAAGCCCATCTACAAGAAGGGCCTATAGGAGCACCCTGAGAACTATGGGCCTGTCTGCCCGACCTCAGTACCAGGGAAAATCATGGAAAGGCTCATTTTGAGTGCGCTCACATGGCAAGTGCAGGCCAGCCAGGAGATCAAGCCCAGCCAGCATGGGTTCAGGAAAGGCAGGTCCTGCTTGATCTCTCTCTATGATCAGGTGACCTGCCTGGTGGATGAGGGAAGAGCTGTGGCAGTTGTCTATCTAGACTTTGGTGAAGGCTTTGACACTGTGTCCCACAGCATTCTCCTAGAGAAGCTGGTGGCTCATGGCATAGACAGGTACCCTCTGCTGGGTAAAAAACTGGCTGGCTGGCCAAGCCCAGAGAATTGTAGTGCATGGGGTTGGATCCAGCTGGTGGTTGGTCACTCAGTTTTGGGTCCAGTCTTGTTCAATATCTTTATTCATGATCTAGATGAGGGAATTGAGTGCTTCCTAAGTAAGTTTACAGATGACACTAAGCTGGGAGGAAGCTTGAGGGTAGAAAGGCTTTGCAGAGAGACCTGGACAGGCTGGATCAATGGGCCGAGGCCAATTGTATGAGGCTTAACAAGGTCAAGTGCCAGGTCCTGCACTTTGGTCACAACAACCCCATGGAAAGCCAGGGATGAATAGTTGGAAAACTCCATGGGAGAGAAGGACCTGCGGGTGCTGTTTGACAGCTGAGCTAACATGAGCCAGCAGTGTGCCCAGGTGGCCAAGAAGACCAACAGCATCCTGGCCTGCATCAGGAATAGTGAGGCCAGCAGGAGTAAAGAGGTGATCATGACCTTGTACTCAGCACTGGTGAGGCTGCACCTCAAGTACTGTGTGCAGTTCTGGACCCCTCATGACAAGAAGGATGTAGAGTTGCTGAAGTCTGTCCAGAAAAGAGCTGCCAAGTTGGTGAAAGGTCTTGAGCCCTATGGGGAGAGGCAGAAGGAACTGGCATTCAGCTTGAACAAGAGGAGGCTGAGGTGACCTTATTGCTCTCTACAACTACCTGAAAGGAGGTTGTAGGGAGGTGGGAGTTGAGCTTGTCTCCCAGGTGAATAATGACAGGACAAGAGGAAAAAGCCTGAAGCTGCATCAGGGGAGGTTTAGACTGGATGTTAGAAATAATTTCTTTATCAAGAGTGATTGGACAGTGGAGCAGGCTGCCCAGGGTGGTGGTGGAGTGACTATCCCTGGAAGTGTTTAAAAGAAATATAGATGTGGTGCTTAGGGACGTGATTTAAGCACTAAATGGGTGAATTATGTTACGGTAGGGGGATTTAGGTTATGGTTGGACTTGATGATCTTCAAGGTCTTTTCCAACCAGGATGACTCTGTGATGACAAAGATAAATGGGCTACATACTCTACTTCCTGAGTCTTGAGAGATCCTGCCTAGGAAGCTGCAGGTCCATTATTAAGTGGTTTGTGTTTTTTTTAATTAATTAACCAACTTGATGGATGATTGACACAAAAAATGCAAATAAAATACTTATATTTAAGAAGGAGGGTGATCAAGACAAGATTTAACCTCAAGAATTTGCGAAGCTTTAAAACAAATTCTGGAGGAAGGAAAAGTTGAAGGCACAGGGGTACCTAAGGAAGAGATAAATTCAACACGGAATTTTAAAGTCACTTCCTGCAGGATTTACAAATATCTGTCTATGTTTATAAAATTGTATCTATTATAAATTGTATCTATTATTTAAAGGTATTATCTTACTTACTATGACTGTTTATACAGCAGCAGGAGCGATAACTTTAAAGAAGTTGATAAATTTGTGAAAGGAACAAAGGAAGAATAATTACAATAGTCGCAGACTGGACTTGATGACCCAGGAGAGCATAACCCCATCACATGTGTACCTAAGTAGAAGCAAAAGATTTGCAAGAAATTCTAAACAGAAGATCTCAAACTCACTGTTGGAGAGATTCATGGGTACACATGAACCCTGAATTTTTCACGCAACTTGTTCAGTATAGTACCTGTGAGTAGGGAAGGACAGCACTAGGTAAGTGCTCCAAAGAAACTGCAGGGAATTAAACAAGAGCATAACAAAACATCTGCATTAAGACAGCTGTATAGTAACAAGTGATGTCATCTGAGTCACCCTAGGGGATTTGTTCTGTTGACAAGTTAACTCCAAATGCTTCTTGAACCCTAACTACAATGCAATAGGACTATGCTTCTTTGAGGGAGAGAGGGATGGGAATTTTTATGATTGTGAACAACTTCATAAGTGTATTGGCAGGCAGAAAATTGACGAGGTGGAAACAAAAAACAGAAACAAAACACAATGAAATAGGAAAATGTATCGCAGAAAATTATCACAAAATTTCAACAGTGTTTGTTAAAAATGAAATACATGTCTGATGAGAAGCTTCTAACAGCTGACATTCTTTCAGGAGTTCCTGTAGGTATCATAGAATCATAGAATCATAGAATCATAGAATCTTAGGGGCTGGAAGGGACCTCGAGAGATCATCTAGTCCAACCCCCCTGCCAGAGCAGGGTCACCTAGAGTACATCACACAGGAACTCATCCAGGTGGGTTTTGAATGTCTCCAGTGAGGGAGACTCCACAACCTCCCTGGGCAGTCTGTTCCAGTGCTCTGTCACTCTTACAGTAAAAAAATTTTTTCGGATATTCACCTTGAACTTCCTATGCTCCAATTTACACCCATTACCCCTTGTCCTATCACTGGTCATCACTGAGAAAAGCCTAACTCCGTCCCCCTGACACTCACCCCTTACATATTTGTAAACATTGATGAGGTCACCCCTCAGTCTCCTTTTCTCCAAGCTAAAGAGACCCAGCTCCCTCAGCCTTTCCTCATAAGCGAGATGTTCCACTCCCTTAATCATCTTCGTAGCTCTGCGCTGGACTCTTAGTAGTAGGTAGTAAAGGCGAGGAGTAGCAAGAAGTAATATGACTTGTATGTTGCCCACTTGCTAAATACAGACAAAGTCAAATGAGATGTAAAATGGCCTGTGTTTTGTAAAGCCAAGAGAGGCAAGGTTAGATAAATAGACAAGAAGATGCCATTTAACATTAAATTATATTTTAATGCAGAAAATAGAATTCTTGTATGGGTAGGAATGAACAGCTCTTTGGTCACGATTTTGAAGACATTGGGCTAACTCAGAGACCAGAGAGTACCAATCAGAATTGATTTTTTTTTTTTTTTTCAATCACAGAGATGCTGTTCCAAGTTTTCAGAACTGTGAAAAAAAAAAATGAACAACACAGGTTGTTAATTTTGGGCATGCCTGAACTGCAGAAGTGAAGCTACTGCATCTATTTGGAATAAACAGCTGATAGAGTGCAACTCAGGTTTCAGGTCATCCATAAATCAGGTTCAAAATATTTGAAAAATATTTGAAAATTTTGAGAGTTTGTTGGGTTTTTTTAGTATGCTTCTTAAAGATATTTTAATATAGCTCATTGAGTAGCCGTGAAATAACATTTTCAATGACAATTAACTCCCCATAAGATAGCAGGTGAGTTGTTTAATGCAAAATTAATAGATGCCTCCATTCAAGCATTCTAGCTATTTCAGTTCAAGTGCAAAACTCTAAAGTTTTACTCTGTACAGAGTTAAGAACAGCAGCATTATAAAAGTCCTGCCGGATTCAAAAGTTCTTCCAACATTACTCACTGTGACAATACTGCTCCTAATATTCTTCAGTGGGATTACCCAGCCATTTAGTTCCTGATAGAAAAGTCACTGCTAGTGAAACAACTTTAATTGAAAGTGGTGGTAGCTGCTATCTGATAGCAATCAGGACTTACTTCAAAATAAAAAGCTTCTAGAACATCAGATTTGTTTAGGATTACCTCCTGGTGAATTAAAACAGAATAAACACTGTTCAGTGATTCTGTGAAAAGACTGGCAGCTATCCCCATGGGCAGGGATCTGGTTCTACAGAAGGAAGACAGGGGATCTTTCCATTTTACACTAAACTAAAGGAATAAGTGGGAGATGTCTTGATTATGGATTCTACCCAATAATTTCTGTTATTTGACTAAGGCTAGTTCCAAGTTCCCTTTGTTAGTTAGTGACATGGTCCTGATGACAACCTGCAACTTGTTATTGTTCAACTTGTGAGTTCAGCCGTCATCTCAGGGTGTTGAAGCCCTGGGCGTAGCATGCAACCTGATCATAGTCTGCAGGGTGCAAATGCAAGGGCAGTGATTGTACAGCCAGCGTATTCCTCTTTGTGCCTGTGATGTTGTGCATGCCTACCCACTCACTGACCATAGAAGACAGAAAGACTAATGTGAACAGGTTTCAGTGAACTGATTAGCTGCATAGCTGCGCAGGCCACTGTGGCAAGGGTTAGTCTAATACGGGGAAGGGCCTCTGAAAGCAGAAAACTGTTGTAAGCCACAGACTAATTATTGATAGCTCTGTGTTATGAAGCAAAATATTGTATCATCTATCCAGGGACTGAGGTGTCACCATTGCCTCTTTCTTCTGTCTCACGTGTGTCTTTTTAATTGACTGTCTCACTTTGTGATTGATGTGTTGATTTGTGCTTGGTTTCAAAAAAGGAAAGAAAAAGAAAAAAGGTGCCAGTAGATGCTGACCTTGCCACATAACTTAGAGGTGACCTTCAAGGTCCCCACCCTGCCCTGTGACTCAGGGAAGAAGAGAAGACTGGTAGAACTGAAGAGACCTCTATACTTTATGCTTCTGCCATGGGCACCACCTGTTTCTGCAAGCATTGATCCCACAATATTTCTTCCTGTGGCTTGAGAAACTGGTAATCTCTTGTCTTTGCTGAAGTATGTTTGCCTGTCAGTCCCATGGACATCTTGAGAAGGGCAGATAGCCACTGCTCTGAAGCAATATGGCTACTGTTTTCTTGGTTTTGCTGACCCTCTCTGAGTTCATCTCGGCTCAGTGGACTTAAATAGTATTGGCTCCATGTATATTTTTAAAAGGTTCTCTTAGGTGTAAATCTTGCCACTATGCCCCAGCCAAATATCGTTCATCTGGAACGACAGCCACACATTTGCTCTAGCTGTCATTCTGTCATTCAAGTCAGCTGCTGTTGCACTTAAAGAAGGCCACCAGCCATGAACTGCTACTCCAGGGGCTGAGATGGTAGCTAGCCTCTCTCACTCTACTCTCTCTCCATTCTTCTGCTTCCTTTGCTTCTGGTTTGCATTTCAGTGTAGCAGAATAGCAAGACATATGGTGTAGCTGCTGTTGCCAGCCCCAAGTTTTGTTCCTCATTCTGCCTCTGCCTCAGAACACAATCTCTGTGCTTCACCCTTTGTGCCTCAGCATTTATACAGCATTATACAAAGCCATTTGAGATCTACAGATGCAACAGGTTAATCAGATACAACCTGGAATCCCATGTTTTCAATTAAGATATAAATGAAAGACATACATTCTAATTTTATTTTTGGAAAGCCTTATAAAATATATTTGGAATGTAATTTGTGACCCTGTGAAAACTGACACTTGGTTTTAAAAGCAGCTTGTGCTTTTGTGTATTTAAGCAAAGCCCTTTCTGTTGAAGCATGGTTATTTAGGGAAATAAATGCAACTTTAAATGAGCTAAGCTAATGGAACTTTAATGTGAAGGGAAAGAACTATAGCACACTGGGAATTTTGGTAGGAGTGCAGCTACAAAGAAGTTGCCACATTTTTTTAAAATGTGGTTAAAACTGGTTTGCGAAAAGACCAAAGAGCACATAATTGGATAGTTATTTTGTGAGCGTGGATATAACAGAGAGCGTTCATTGGTTTCGTGGATCTCTGTTAGATTCCCACAGCTCTGAACAAACAGCTCTCAGCCTTATATTTTCTAAGCTTTTGTCTTCCCACTTTGGAATTCTGACCATGGGCACATTACCAAGCCAACTGGATTCACTACAAAGCTCCAGTGTAGCTGTTTTTATCACAGAGATCAAGACAACAATTGTGTGCCTACAAGAAAAGAACAACTAAAACCATCGAGCAAACATTAAAAGAACAATTCCAGAGATAGTTGTCTTTGAACTGCGATAATGGGCAACATTCATTCCTGAGATTTGAATTCTGAGTAAAAGAAATTCATTACTAACTGCCTTCCCTTGTAATTATCGAAGCTGCTGGCAACATATATTTTCAGCAGCATTAATTTTACACAACGTAATATTTTGTAGCTGTGCTGAACCCCACACAATGGCAGCATTGTAAATCTGCTTTATGGAGTTAGTTTTGTTTATTATAGAGTTCATATATGAAAAAGGAAGAGATCTAAATTTTGTGTTGGCTTCTCTTCAAACCACAGAAAATGGAGCATTGTTTTATGAGAGTTTGTTCTGAAATATCACTTCCCCAATGTAAAAAAAAGTGTAGTTTTCGTGCACATGCATTCCACAAACACACACAATGTCCAGCTGAAAAAATATATTAAGAGCTGACCATCTTGTTTTGGTTTTTGGTGTTGTTTTTTCTTTCCAGAATAACCCAGTTTCACACTTTTGGAAGGGCTTGGCGTGTGGGGAGATAACTACAATTTTAAAATAAATGCTTCCTTTTGAAATGTCCAAAATGTATTTTAAGTTAGAATATACCAGACACCAGTAATTCAGAACAAATATTTTGTATTATGATCTTTGACCACTGTTATTTTAGTTCTGGCACTACAAACCTAAACCATAGAAATAGTTTAAATGAATCATCCTGCAGTACTTCATTCCTTCTCTCTCCCTCCCCCACTACTTTTGTAGTATATTAGTTTTGGAATCACTGTTAATCAGATGTCTGATATATTGTTTTTTCTTGGAAGGAGGCTACACGGTTGGAAAAGTCCTTCCCAGATATTTTGATTTTAATACAATAATTACAGAACATAAAATATACTGGAAACATCCAATTCCAGATTGGTCTTTTTAGCCATTGAACTGATAAGCAATATAGTATACATGTGATTTGCAACCTAGGCAAATTAAATTTGTATGGCTTGTGAGTAATGAAGGGGACAAATTTTTCTACTTCCATCCACTGAAGTCAGATGTGCAGTCTGTGTCTGGCATCTTCATCTTCTCTGCAAGAGGGATGCAGGAGTGCAATGGCAACAGCTTCTGTGATTTCTGTGGAAAAACTATTAGCTGAGACACCATTTCCTCACTAAATACTTGCCAGACCACTTAATTTCACATCCACACAGTTGCAAAGTTACAAGAATACAGAATAGCAGCACATTCAAAGTCTTTTCTTCACCCATCACCTCCAGGATACCCAGGAGGTACAAATTCTTGAGAAAAAGTTCCATCTGATTAAGCTAGAAAGGTTAAGAAGAAATCACTGCCCCTTGTTCACTTCACAGAAACACAGAATTGCCACAGTTGGAAAAGACCTCTGAGATCACTGTGTCCAACCTTTAAATCTCACACACCTTCTCTTCCCCGCACCTCCCTAAAAAAAAAAAGCACCCACTAGAACATTCCTGCAGTACCTCATCTACACGGTTCTTAAATACCTCTGGGGATGGTGACTCCAACACATCCCTGGGCATACTCTACACTTCTGAGACTGCATCAATGTAATATAAGGGAGTTCTTCCTTAAGACCTGAGTAAAACAAGTAGTAGTGTTCTGAGGAGGTGGGATACAGGAGGAGAGACTGTATTTCACAGTATCAGGTGCCTTGGATGATTTCAAGGGATTTGTTCAGTATGACTCAAGGGAAATTCAGGTTGTACTTTTCAGGTCTCATAATATGGAGTAATAAACCTCCAACTTGACAAGCAATTACTTAAAAAATAAATAAATGCAATTTATACTACCACTTGCTGGTACATGTTTACAAAGGAAAAAAAAAAAAAAAGTATATTTGTAAAAGGCAAAAACCCCCTCCTGATTTCATCTATTCTGCTCTGCCTATTTCTTATATATCATCCTGACATATTGAAGCTTCAAATAAAAAACAAACAAACAAACAGACTTTTGCTTTGATCTGGAACTGTAATAGGTCTAGATTTGTGGTCTTTTCTCACTTCAATGCAACTGGCATTTAGCATTGCCAAAAGCTCTGATACATTAACAGCAGACAAAAGAATATTCTGACACTGCAAAGGCTCTTTGGAACAGACAGCATGGACATCTCTTTTTGCTGTACTGCTACTAACTTATTCTCTTTCATAATTGGATTGTTTTCCAGTACTATCAGTCCAAGAATTATTTTTTTTGGAAGCATGTACCTCAGAGGCATATTCTGAAACGTTGTTCATTAGTGTTTATATAGTCCTGTGAAAAGCTGATATAAAAGGGCTTAGAAAGGGAGGGAAGGAAGGAAGTCAGGCAGGAAGTCAGGCAGGCAGTCAGGCAGTCAGAAAGTCAGAAAGTCAGGCAGGCAGGCAGGCATGCAGGAAGGGAAGGAAGGGAAGGAAGGGAAGGAAGGGAGGGAAGGAAGGGAGGGAGGGAGGGAAGGCAGGAAGGAGGGAAGGCAGGAAGGAAGGCAGGAAGGAAGGCAGGAAGGAAGGCAGGAAGGAAGGCAGGAAGGAAGGCAGGAAGGAAGGAAGGCAGGAAGGCAGGAAGGAAGGAAGGAAGGAAGGAAGGAAGGAAGGAAGGAAGGAAG
>NW_009953721.1:1138575-1148956 GCF_000747805.2 Chaetura pelagica | reverse complement strand
GGAAGGAAGGAGGGAAGGAAGGAGGGAAGGAAGGAGGGAAGGAAGGAAGGAAGGAAGGAAGGAAGGAAGGAAGGAAGGAAGGAAGGAAGGAAGGAAGGAAGGAAGGAAGGAAGGAAGGAAGGAAGGAAGGAAGGAAGGAAGGAAGGAAGGAAGGTGCACATCACACAAATAGACAGAATGAGAAGAAAACCTGTTTAATATGCTTTCCTACGTCATTGGTCAAAATAAGAGTAAAAGAAGAAAACGAGACCTACTGTGAAACCTTCTTCTGCTCCCAGTGTGGGGTCTAGGTGCAAGTGAGACTAGTTGCAAGTAGTGGTAGGAGTTGCATACTTCCCTCCATCATCCTTCAATCCAGGATGTGCTGCACTGCCTGTAGTTAGGTAAGAAATGGCAGTCATTCACTAAGAGATACACAGGCATCACTGACCTAATGGTCAGTGTGGATTTCCTTGAGATTATTGAATCTTTCTTTCTTCTTCTGATTAAAATTGACTTTCTGTTTATAAGTGCAAAGCCAGGGGTTAGTATCTTGCATTTAAGAACTGAGTAACAAAGATCATTGTGGAATATCCAGTGCTTGTGTATGTCTTATGTTAACTCAACTGGAAAATCTGTAGCAAGTGGACCCTCCTGGGCTGCATTAGAAGAAGTGTCATCAGCAGGTCAAGGGAAGTGATCCTTCTCCCTTGCTCAGTGCTACTGAAAAACACCTGGAGTGTTGAGTCCAGTTTGAGCTTCTCATTATGAGGCACATGGACAGACTGGAGTGAGTCCAACAGAGGCCTGCAAAGTTGATTAAGATCTTGTGACACTGAGAACAGGCTGACAGAGCTGGGAGTTTTTGTCCTGCAAAAGGGAAGGCTGAGGGGAATCTCATCCATATGTATAAATGTCAGGGAGGTGATGGGGGTATGGGGTAAGGTAATGAAGATGGAGTTAGATTCTTTTGTCAGTTGTGCCCACTGGCACAATAGGCACAAACTGAAACACAGTAAAGGCCACTGAAGGTTCTTGAGGGTTTTGTGTTGTTGAGTTTGGGATTATTTTTTTGTTTGTTTGTTTGTTTCATTGTGTTTGGTTTCATTGTTTTTGGGGTTTGTTGTTGTCGCTGCTGGGGCTTGAGAATTTTTGTTTGTTTGTTTGTTTGTTTGTTTGCTTCTGTTTTATTAAGTGTTGCAGTGATCACACAGTGCAACAGGCTGTGCAGAACAGTTGTAAAGCCTCCATCTGTGGAGAAATCCAAAGCCCTGAGCAACCTGATATAGCTGACCTTGCCCTGAGAGAACAGTTTCCACTGGGTGATATTCAGAGGTTCCTTCCAACCTCAATCCTTCTGAGTCCATGACTTGCCAAGAATTATTACACTGTGACTCGATATGCTATGCAAGACTTTTTGGTTTTTTAAACTTAACTAATAATATTGTAGGGAGTACAGATTGCTTAGTTATACCCAGAAGTGTGCAAAATTTGATCTTGCACTTTTAAAAACCATATTCCTATAAGTTTTCAGTTCTTCTGCTTAATTTCAGGCCCTTTTTGTTTGGATCCTGCATGTACTGAGACAAAAGATTTGGTTCAAACAGCTGGCCTCTCTCTTTTCCAGGAGAGGGTCAGTCATAACTGAAAGAAAAAAAGAGGGAACATTTTCTTGCAGTTATCTAGTCTCTGTGTGGGTCTAACACTGTTGAGAAACAGTGAAGGCAATGGTTTTGAGGTATGAGATGCAGAGGAGGTATAGTAGAGTCCTTTGGCTGCACTAAGTAAACAGCCTGCAAACATTACCTAGCTAACTCCAAACCAACCACAAAAGAAGAAGATTATACTTTGGGGAGAAAAAAGAAAAGCCCTTACTTCCTCCCAACTTGTAAATTGATGCATGCCAAGGAACCCTGACTCTCAAGACCAGCACTGATCACAAAGGAATGAAAGAATTTTCCCTAAAAGCTTATTGCACTCTCTTGGAACTCAGCCTCCCTGTTCTTCATCCCCAGTGATGACAGCTAACCTCTCCTCCTGTCTAAAAATTGGTCATGGTACTTGAAGACAAGTTCTTCCTAGCACACTAATATGTGTATACACTTTCTGTACAAGTGTACCCAAGCTACAGGCTGTGAGGTGACATTATTTATTAACGTAATGTTATACTTCTGTGGATTCAGAGAAAGTATCTCATTAATTAAAATATTCACCTTTTTCTTACTTTTTTTTTTTTTTTTTAAATTATCAGAAAGATGTGGTAATTTAGGGGCATTTCAAGCAGAGAGCCATGAAGACAATCAGTGCTGGAGCATCTGCTCTGTGAGGAGAGGCTGGAAGATCAGGGCTTTGTTCAGCCTTAAGAGGTGGCAGCTCTGGGGGCAGAACCCAAGTTCACTCCTTACCAGCTTAGCTCCTCACTTTGTGGCTCTGAAATCGTGAGACCAATGAATAAGAAGTCTTTCTGAAGGTGGAAGGAAAAAAAAAAAAATAACATTCATTTAGCATCATAAACCTTTCTACTCTACAGTAATGATAACCCATAATAAAGCATATCAGATTAAAATGTGGGGTGCAAGCAGAGTCAGAGATATAGTAAGTTTATTTAAAAAAATTTAACCAACAGCTGTTTTTTCAGTTTATTTTTTTTTAGATCAAGAAGTTTCCTGTTCGCTTCAGAAGAACACTCCATTTACTTCAATGATTTGCATGACTATTGCCGAGCTCTTTGCTTTCAATTAACATTCTTGAAAATTAAATAACAACAAAAAATAGCTTGTACAAACGTTTATGGAAAACAAAAAACATCTCTGAACACTATCAAAGCAGATACATTATTTTATTCTGGTGTATGTTTATGAATGTTTTCTTGAAACATTCTGCTAGCTCTAGCCTTTAATTTGAAGCCTAAAAAGCATTTACAAAATAAATTTTTACTTTCCTCTGTGCACCACATTTACTCATTCACCCTAGTTTTCTGTTTTCCATATGTTGTCTCTGAAAAACAGGATTCTACAAAACTATGAATGCAGAAAATCTTGGGGCAAAGAGATATTTGACATGTTTTCCTTATTAAAATATTGTGATACACTTCAAATATAGAGAACTTAAACCCAAAAAGCGGTGACCAGATCTGTGCACTTATCGGTGTGTCAGTTATGTAAGGCTGCCCATCACTCTCTTATTGGCTACCAGGATACTTTCTAAACACATAGTCTTAAAGTTAACACTGTTCTGTCTGGGTTTTGTGCTGTATTTTGACAGGCAGATACTGGCTCCTGACCATATTAGTGCAGTGTGTTATCTTCCCCTTTCACAAGAAAAATAAATGATGTATAGAATTAATAATTTATTCTCAGGAAGTAGAAAGGATGATGAAGCTCTGACTGTCAGACTTCTACAGCTGCACAAGCCTGTGTGCGCGTGCCTTGCTTCGCAGAGGAAACCCTTGACAGGAACACACAGACCGGGTGTTAGCACAGAAGCATAGGCAGTGAGCCACCTATAGAGTCATTTACATTACAAATAGGAGTAAAGGGTGGTATTCTGTCTAAATTAGGTTCACACAGTGTTAGATATACCATCTTATAATGCCGGATTTGGACATTTTTCCTAGTTGTACAAGTTCTGTTAGTTATGATGGTACTTCCCATGTTTGCTTCAAGAAGGGAAAAAGCCAAACAAACCACCAAACAAAACACAAACCTGACCGATTCATTTCTGCATTCTTCTTATTAACACTACACGTGCTAAGCCCTTTTTGTTCCCCCCTAAAATTTCCTACTGTTGTTACAATTGATGCTGTGGCTGGTAACAGTACCGCTCCCAGCAAGGTGCTAGAATTTTACAAGCATATTATAAACGCTCCATCACTTTCAGGATAATGCTTTCTGTAAGAACGAGGCGAGAAAAGCAAAAAATAAACATTTCCGTATTTAAAAAGACAAGCAAAAATTCTGTACAAAAATGTTCTGAAGGTCATAGCCTGTCTTAATTATTTTAATATCTCACAAAATACACTTCTGGGCTTTTTTTAACCATACTGTAGATAACAATACAACATTGGTGGTCTTTATTGTGTTGGGGGAGGGGCGAGCTATTTGCTTGAAAGCGGTTCTAAAAGAAAAATAAATAATCGGATTATTCTCATCTTTCATTTAGCTTAATAATACACTACATACATTTGTCAATCAAATTAGAATTACTGTCAGGCTATAATAATGCATTTTAGTTTAGCCAATATCAGTCAGACCTGATTTATTTGCTTAATATAAATCTAATTGACTTTCAGGCTGCTCTTCTCTTTTCAGCTGTTAACCGACCAAGTACATCTTTAATTTCCAAGACCGATGGTTTGGTAGCAGTTGAGAGGAAAAATGATTTGCATAAGGCCCCAGAAGGGTGCCAAAACTCTTCATGCTTTAAACAACAGCCTTTATTATTCTGTAAGTGGATGTGTTGAATTTTCATGCTTTTGTTTCCAGTTCAGCCCTGACAGAAAGAATAAAGTAGATTTTGCCAGCACCCCTGCTGTGCCCTGAGGGAGAAATTCAATGTGCCTCATTTGTCTTAATTGGAGAACCGCCCTTAGCACCAGCTTTTTCTATGAATATATTAGCATAACAGAAGGAAAAGTCTAAGCCCGCTTTTTTGCAGAAGTATTTTTTTTTCTTTCTAAGAAAAATAAAAACTGGAAAGAGTAAAAATCTATACATCATTTCCCGGTTTCCTTTCTATTATTCCTGTTTGTAAGACATACCGTACAGGAAAAAAAAATGTATCCAGCCTACTTTATCTCCTCAGCGTTGATAGGAGCTGGCTAGAGAGAAATGTGATAAATACCATCAATGACAGAGAGCTGAAAGATGCTCTTTATTCTTCATAACGTACTAATCCTATATATTTGTTCTCTGGCTGGTTGTGTTGCTTTTTCCTGACGAAGAAGATAGCTTTATACAGAGACTGATGAGCAGTGACTAGGAATGAATCTAAGAAAAAATAAAAATCAAAATCCCACAGTCTTACACAAGTGAATTTATTAACACTGGAACAAAACGCAGTTACCTCTGTCAAAAGAAGATCTCAAGCGCCATGTCTATCCATTTGAGAAATATTAAATTCGTGTTCACGTTTTTCATTTCATAAAATAACTTCAAATCTGGACAATCTGTGCAGTGTAAATAATTTCTAAATCAGGGCCCTTAGATAGATCTAATGAAATTTAATGGTTAGCTTTAAAAGAAGTGTTTAGTTTATGTATTCTTATGAGGAATATTAATCTTTACATCTGTTAAATCAGCCATCTATTTCTTGTACAAGAAAAACCTGGAAAATCAGTCTCTTTTTTAATTATTTTTTTTATTTTTTAAATTTTTTTTACAATGTGATGTATATCTTTTTCTGGAAACGTGACTGCGTTTTAAAAACTGATTAATTCATATTTAGTCTTGATATTTTTCCCCCGAGGTTTCAATACACTGCATCAGTCTCATAACCATTTAAAGAGAAAGTTTCCATGGATGTTAGAATAAAGGCTTGGCTGTTTTCGGGTTTTTTAGGCAACTTGTAATTAAAATATTCTTTGGGGCAGGATTTTTTCAGTCAACTGGACGAGTTAATAGCTTTGAGGTTTGATTCCAGCAGAAGCTGGGGTGAGGTCATTAGCATAGCCCCTGGAGAAACAGCAGACTCTTAATTCTGATATTTACTCTTGCCCGTTCTCTGTGGCCATTTATCAAAGCCAGCCAGCACAGTAACATTAGGAGTCTTTCACACTTCTTTCTCCTCCTATTACTCATTACTGAACTATTTTTCTCTTACATGTACACTCTCCCTAAAACATGTTCAGCTATTCTTGGCTTAGCCCTTCTTATGTTTCGAGGAGCCATAATAGAAGAGCTATTTGCTTTCTTGCGCAAATGGATCTGCAGAATAATTGTTTAGCATGACGTATTTTTGAAAGTATGCAGGCATCCTGCTCTGAGTGGTTTCATTTACACTAGAAAAACGGCAATGGTTTACAATAGTTTATCTGATAATCCACACTGTTTGGCTGAGCCGGTGACCCAGTAAGTCTTTTTAATGCAAGCTTGCACTCATCACCTGTCTCTGCTTGCTCCCTCTCTGTCTCTAGTGTTCTTTGCCTCAGTTTCCAACTGGAAGCTGTTTATACCTGCCCAATTTAGAGGGGACACCTTTATAGGATACTCCTCAGAGTAACTCCTCTTTATCTATGCACTGCTCAGAAACCTTCTGAGGTATTAAATTCCAATATAGTCTGTTTACTAAGAAAGAGGTTAAAAACTGTTAATGCAACATAAACCAGTTGGCAGTAATATGTGGCACTTCTTGATGCAATGAGATAGTGGGGGAAATATCTTATCTACACCCTTATTATGTGATCCATAATTTCTTGGTTTAAGCAAATTGCAACAAATGGTTTGTGTGGAAACAAAATGGTAATCTAGGCAGCAGGACACATTACAGGGTTATATTATTGTTATTTGTTGTTGTGTTAGGAAGCTTCTATGAATAGCACCCTTTTGATGGATCCTCTCATTTTTTCACTAAACCCTCTTCCAATGCTGAAGAAAACAGATGGTCACAAACCACGGAATGTAAGCTTTAAATAACTCTGCTGATTATTTGCATGTGTACCACACAGCATATTCACAACAAGCCCTTGCCCTGTCATGCCTGTTCTCATTTTGAAAAGTGTTTCATTTCTACAGTTTTGTAGCATGATGTGGCCTCCAGTGAGCCAGATCTGTTGTCAGATAGATCCTGCAGAGTAGTGGTGGGTCCTTCACAAAGAATTTATTTAAAGTTCCTGAATGACTGATTCCTAAGCAAAAGTCTCTGCTACCATATTTGCCCATCCTGACCCATGATGGGAAGTAGATTAGTGCAGTTTTCTTCCTTTTTATTGAACAAAATAATGTGGACTAGCACCTGCCTCCTGTAAGACTCCTTGAGACAGAGTCCCCACATAACAGCATTCTAGGTAGGAATTGGAATCCATACTAAATGAACCCAGATAAGGAATGGTTATCTGCTTTCCATAGATGGCAAGTATATAACAAAGGACTATGTAAACTTATATTTTCATCAGAGTAGATAGTGATAGGACAAGGGGTAATGGTTTTAAACTGAGAGAGGGGAGATTTAAGTTAGATATTAGGAAGAAATTCTTCACTATAAGGGTGGTGAGGAGATAGAATGGGTTCCTAGGGAGGTTGCTGATGCCCCATCCCTGGAGGTTTTTAAGGGCAGGTTGGATGAGGTTTTGTGCAACCTGGTCTAGTGGTAGGGTTCCCTACTCATGACAGAGGGGTTGGAGCTTGATGATCTTTGAGGTCCCTTCCAACCTTAATGATTCTATGATTCTATGTGGAAAAAGTAAGTGATGTTTAAGGGAAAAGAGAAAATATCAACAGCTGACTGGTAAGAGGGAACAATATGCACTGTTAACAAATATCTCCTCTTAGGAGTAAATCTCTCCTTGGTAACTGTAAACTCAACTAGATGCTAGTGGGCTCAGTGTTGAAGAAATAGTCTACATATGTTTGTTCACACAATCATCCAAATGGATGCACAACTATAAAAAGGACATGAACATGTATTCAGTCAATTTGTTTTTTTCCTCCTAATTGTAAAAGGTACCCACTTAAAAAAATAGCTCTCTGCAAACTTGTAATGTGTGTAAGTACCTAATAATCTATTTCCAGTTATATCACACCTTTTATGACCTTAGGTGGATTCACAAAGCTGTGCCATGGCTTTGTACATTCTCCATTCATTATAGAATCTGAACAAAAGTCCCATTTGTGATGTTCACAAGGCTGTCCCACATTGCTAGTCATTAAGCCTAACATTACACTCCCAGGGCATTGAAGGAGGTAAGGATATGTTATGTGTTCCAGTGGGTGCACAACCAAAAAGAGGCATTCACACCTTAAACACACAAACTGTAACTATTCATATGTAACATGAATAATGTTCTTTTTCAGAAGTATGGTTTTCAAGACATAGCTCACTGAGGGTAAGATGGTGTCACTCTCACTGTTAATGAATAGAGCAGTGTGTAAATCCACAAGCCACATACCTTATGTGTAGCATCTGTGTCTTTAAAAAAGTTCTCTCAATCTTCATGTCACACAAGGGTTACCACAGTAAGAACTTAATCCCATTCAAACTGTTGAGTAAATAGGCAAATAAAATGCATGCAGTTTTCTGCCATGTTCTGAGCTGTCTTTTTCACAAACTTGTAGTTAATGGAACATGAGATTTTATGAAACTCTCAGAAGTATTTGCAGAACTTCTTTTTAAATTCCATTTTATGTCTCTGTTTTCACTAAAACTGGTGTGGTTTTTTGTTTGTTTGCTGTTTTTTTGTTGTTGTTGTTGTTGTCGTTTTTTTCTGGAAGTAGTATACCTTTCAGCAAGAGCAAAGAAAATGTTGCAATGTATGACCATGCTGTGTCTGTGGTGATGAATTACATAAATAAATTCTGCATGGAGAAAATTAAGCTCTTTCCAAATATTTTTGGAAGATTAAAGACCAGAACATTTACATTGGCATGTGCGTAGCCTAATTAACTCCTGTGAACAGTTTTCTAATGTTCAAAGGATGTTTTAGTAGAGAAAAGGTTATACTTTCTTTAATATTTTTTTTTCATTATTCAAAAGTTGGAGACTCTTTTCCATATTTTCCAGTGAAAGGACAACGGGTAGTGGGCACAAGCTGGAACACAGGAAGTTCCATTTAAATATGAGGAAAAACTCCTTTACCGTGCTGGTGACAGAGCCCTGGGACAGGCTGCCCAGGGAGGTTGTGGAGTCTCCTTCTCCAGAGATATTCAAGACCAGCCTGGATACAGTCCTGAGTAATGTGCTCTAGGGGATCCTGCTTTAGCGGGGGAGTTGGACTGAATGATCTTTAGAGGACCCTTCCAGCTCCAACAATTCTGTGATTCCATAATTTCAGTGTCCACCTGACATCCGGTTTCTCCATGCTGCACAGAGCACTGAATTGAAAATTTAGTATAAAACTAATTTTTAAACACTGATTGAATTGCAAACAAGAAACTACAGTGACTGCATATTCTTCATTTATTAATAGAATTGCAGGAGTATTAATGAATATTTGTTCTCCACAGTAGAATCCAAAAACAGTTATCTGCAGATGTATTGTAAAAAAATTACAGCCCTTAACAGAAAGAATATGAAACTCAGAGCCCTCTATAGTGACTTTTGTGTTCAACTTTCTCACAGATACTTAATCCAGCAAGTTACTGGCCTGCCAGAAAGCCATCAAAAGACATTTGTCACTGGATCAAAATCAAATATGTATCCTGGCTGCTAAGAGGGGCTTTGTTGGACTAAATGTCTGTACCATTTTCGACAGTGTTGTAAGATTAATGGTGACACTGGTTGTTCAATTTTCACCCTTGGGGCAATATTACAAAGATGTGCCCTTTCTGTGCACTTGATGTTACGCATATCAAATGCATCATTCCTTCTGCTGTGAGTCTCAGTAATGGTCTATGTTTCCTGCTCCCCCTTCACAGAGGAAGATTAGCATGGTGTGGGTGCAATTTATCCTGGGGAGGGGGTTGCAGGATACAAGTATACTTGCTGCTGTTATATTATATGGGTTAATCTCCTAACCACAGAGAACACTTAACAAGTCCATGTCTCTGACAGAATGAGGCCTCTGGCATATATTTTCGAGCCAAAGAAAATAAACTGTCCCTCCCCAGCATTGTTCTTTACATGTAAAATCTATCAGTGAACAACCTGCCTTCAATTAACCTTACATTCTTTGGCCAAATCCAAAGTCCCTGCCTCCTGTCTTTGTTTTGCAGAGCCCTATTACGAAGTGTAAGTGTAATTTCCTAGAAGAATTGAGAAAATAAGACTTATGAGGGCATTTTGCCCCATCCATAAATTAGAAGACTGATAAATAAACAGCACAGTTGGTATTGTTCAGTCTCTGTGCAGTTTTTTTTTTTCCTAGGTTGTATGCTGAGCCGCTCACCAGTGCTTCCATTTGCCCTGATAATGACTTTACTTTCAACTTCCAGCTTTATGATTTTCTTTTCACATGGTACTGAGCTGCTTGCTCTCTCCTGCTGCTCGTGTCAGAGGCAGTTGAACTTGGAGGTCAGCATGAAGAGAAAAGAGCAGTATAATTGTATACCACAGAGTCCAGATGTTTAGTGAAATCATGGGGAATCTTATCAGGAAACACCACTGAAGTTCATGGGAGATTCACCGTTTTCCCAAAGGAAACTGGAAAATTGTATTCCAAAAGACAGTTGTACCTTAGCAGTAAAATGCCAAGAGAAGGTAAATATGCCTATTTTTTTATTTATTCTGCTATACTTCTTATCTCTCTTTC
>NW_009953721.1:1117527-1138559 GCF_000747805.2 Chaetura pelagica | reverse complement strand
TTCTTTTTTTTTTTTTTTTTTTCCTAGTTCACCTATAATCCTTTCAAAGTATGTAATATAGAAAAAATGTACTCACATTTGCAATTTTACAAACTCAATGTAAAATACATACTGAAGCAGAATGCCCAAGGTAAATACACACATTTAGTACTTCATTAGTTGAACTGGACAAGTTGAATTTATGAGATGAACCTCGGTGAGAAAAGTGGGAATTACAGTCTCGTAAGCAACAGCTGTTATTTTCATCGTCACAAGGCTAGAAATTAGTGCACAAGAGGAACAGATTTCTGGTGCTAACCAGATAGCTTATTTTTATGGTAGATACACATTTTTACAGTAGGTTGGATGGAAGCTGGTATTTTTTATGACTTTCCCATTTTTGTAAATTTCTCGTTTTTCCTATCTGACTCAAAGTTTAATCAAAATTTGAGAATTTGAAAGATATGCAGGAAATTGCATAATTGCTAGAAATACATAACTACATTAAGAACCAATAACATCCTATAGATCTTTGAGGATCTTTGCAGTAGGATAGATTTTAAGTCAGGAGGAGGTAGCGGGGGCATGGGCAGGGAGAGATCAAGAGAGAGATAGTGCACCTCTATCCGCTTTATTAGCATGGCTATGGCAGTCTGAAGGGTAATTGGTTCTTCTAAATACCTTTAGTGTCTCACTTTCTTTCACTTCCATTCTTGTGAAACCTTACTGTGACAGAAACTTGGAGGACAAGGTTTCCATGAACACGATATTTTAACTCAAGTAATTACTTACTAATGGAGGAAGGTGTCTTAAGTAGATAGATGTGATAAAACCTATATCTGAAAAACTGTATTTCACACAAACACCTTTTTAGGGGCTTCTCTTTTGAAATAATCCTAAAACTTACATTCCTTAGAGGTCCTCAATCAGGTTCCTTCTCCCATCTTTTGAAATCAATTTAAATTAAATTTCTTGTTTGGTCTGGCCAGTCTTTAGCAGAACATCTGAATGGCTCATTGCATGAAAGCTAAACAAAAGCATACAAAACTGAGGAGTTTCTTTGTCTTGAAACAACATAATATATCAATGGAAGTGTTGGCTTTCTTAAAACCCTATCCCAGCAATTTCTTATATGGGTATAAAAGCTGTTGTAGAAGAAAAGAACAACACTGCAGAGTGGGAGCCATGAGAACTCAGGTGTCTTTCTTGACACTATTGAATATAGAACCACTTTATCTTCCTGACCCCAACACTCAGATGAAGTAAATTCAGCTTTACATTGTTGAATCCAGTAACAAATTAATCAATGGCAATCTCATCTCTATAACAGTTTATTCTGTCAAGTTCAAATTTCACTCATTTTGCTGACAGAATAAAGTTGTCCATTTCAAGGGGAGACATAACTGAACTGTATTATCCACCAAAAAATCTATTCTTCACCATGATGTAGATGTGCTGTGTATACTGCTAGTACAATAGTGTTTACTACATGTGTTTGAATCTCTCTTTGCACTGAAATGTCCTGGTAATAGCCTTTGTCTCTGATGTTTGGTTACCATGAAAAGCTACTGGCAACAATACATTCTTCCTCAGTTGTCAGCTGCTGATAAGTTGGGCAGTTCTGCCCTCAATTATTCTGGGTATGGAAGGATGTATCATTAGATTTTCTGTGTAATGTAGATGTGACTTTTCAAATTGGTGTAGCCCCCACATAATTTAATATAATTTAAGTCTCTCATTTCCCACCTTGTAATTACAATGTATTAAGCTGTTTCAGTGATCCTGAATATGAAGCACACAGACACTAAAGTATTTCTCACCCTAATGTCATAAAGTCTGTAATATTTTAACAGAAAAGAAGACCTAAATGCAAATTTCCACTCTCTTTGTATAACATTTATGCAGTAAAGAATGAGTTGAGTACATAATTTTTCATTTCTGGAATACTAGGAATAGTAATTCATGAGCTGCAGAAGAGAGCATTAATCTCTCAAGCTGATAAGAAATGAAATGTCATAGACAGTGACTTGTTCTTTGCTGATGCTTTCTCATCATTGAGTTTTCTTTTTTTTTTCCCCTTACAATAACCTTCATCAAAAGAAAAATTAAGATCACACTTCTGATTATAGTAGATTAGAGCAAAGCCATAATCTCTCATGCATTGATTTAGATACTGTACTGGAAGTATGAAGTTCTCATGTATCATTCCTTTATTCTCATGGATAAGTAGTTTTAAATTGTGTTGAGTTCCCAAGGGCTATTATTGGTCCAGAGGAAGAGGAAATCTCTGACAGTTTTTACATTTCTGTTATTATGTCACACTTGAGTTAATTTCTAAACAAGGCACTTTTTTTCCCTTCCTTTTATTATTTTTTTTTCCTTGTTTTTAATCCAGGCTTACAACAGTTGTGTGTTTGGGCTTTTATTTGCAGATATGAGTGCACACATGCCTGTGTGAGTTCATTGGAGTCAGCCTGAGGATTCAAGTTCCTGTGACAAAAACATGTTTAAAACTCCCCAGTTTAAATGTTCACAGGGAATAAAATCCTGTTTAGTGGTTCTGTCATCTCTTTTTGACACCATTTAGCACTACTCCTGCCTTCCTCCAATGATTTAATTGAGACTCAAGAAACTTGAAAGCCTTGAGTAAGTTACTTGCACAGAGGGATGAAATTCTGTCCTGGAGAATAATTAGTTTTCTTTAACATGGGAACATTTTAGTTGGAGTCTTAAGTTCAATGGGCATTTATGAGCTCCCTGTAATGCTGACATCCTCTGAGATGTAATCTTGTTAAGTGTTCACACAAAGCTTTGAATGGGTTGTAGAATTTCATATCAGTTTTATATCAGTATTACTGATCCAATCTCACATATATATAAAGAAATGGAAGTAAAGAGTCTGTCATCTGATGGTATTGTGATATATTTAACATTATTAATAATTTTTCCTAAGTTGCAGAAATGTGAGATACCATAGATACTCTGTAAACTGAACTTCCATTTACTTCTGTGCATGTTCACTGTCCCTCATGACAGCCTGGCCTCCAGACTGACAAGGCATGGATTTGACAGATGAACTCAGTGAATAAGAGATTGGCTGGATGGCCACATCCAGAGAGCTCTGGTCAATGGCTCAAAGTCCAAATGGAGGCAGGTCACAAGTGGTGTCCCTCAGGGGTCAGTACTGGGACCAGTGCTGTTTAACATCTTTGTTGGAGACATGGACAGTGGGATTGAGCGTTTGCTGATGATACCAAGCTTTGTGGTGTGGTTGACACCCTAGATGGAAGGAACGTCATCCAGAGGGACCTTGACAGGCTGGAGAGGCCCATGCCAACCTCATGAAGTTCAACAGTTCCAAGTGCAAGGTCCTGTACCTGGGTCAGTGCAACCTCAGGCACGAATGTAGGCTGGGGGAAGAATGGCTGGAGAGCAGTCCTGAGGGGAAGGACTTGGGGCTGGTAGATGAACCGCTTGACATGAACTGCCAGTGTGAGCTGGAGCCCAGAGAGCCAATTGTGTCCTGGGCTGTATCAAAAGAAGTGTGGCCAGCAGGGCCAGGGAGGGGATTCTGCCCCTCTATTCTGCTCTGGGCAGACCCCACCTAGAATCCTGTGTACAGTTCTGGTGTCCTCAGCACAAGAAAGATACGGAGCTGTTGGAGAGGGTCCAGAGAAGGGCCACCAAGATGATCAAAGGCCTGGAGCCCCTCTGCTATGAAGACAGGCTGAGAGAGTTTGGGCTGTTCAGCCTGGAGAAGAAAATGTTCTGGGGAGATCTTCTGGCTGCCTTCCATACTTGAAGGGGCTACAGGAAAGATGGGGAGGGGCTTTTCATCAGAGAAGATAGTGATAGGACAAGGGGTAATGTTTTTAAACTGAGAGAGGGGAGATTTAGGTTAGATATTAGGAAGAAATTCTTCACTATAAGGGTGGTGAGGAACTGGAATGGGTTGCCCAGGGAGATTGATGATGCCCCATCCCAGGAGGTTTTTAAAGACAGGTTGGATGAGGCTTTGTGCAACCTGATCTAGTGGTAGAGTTCCCTGCTCATGGTAGTGGTATTGGAACTTGATGATCTTTAAGGTCCTTTCCAACCTTGACAATTCTATTGAGTGCTGAGGGACACCACTCATCACTTGCCTCCACTTGGACACTGACCCATTGACCACAGCTCTCTCGGTGTGGCCATCCAGCCAATCTCTTATCCACCAAGTGGTCCATCTTTCAAATCCATGCCTTGTCAGTTTGGAGATCAGGATGTCATGTGGGACAGTGTCAAACACATTGCACAAATCCAGGTAGATAATGTCAGTTGTTCTGCTACCATTCGCCATCTCTGTAGCCTTGTCGTAGAAGACCACCAATTTGGTCAAGCATGACTTGCCTTTAGTGAAGCCATGTTGACTGTCACTAATCACCTCCATGTGCCTTAGCAGAGTTTCCAGGAACATCTGCTCCATGATCTTACCAGGCACAGAGGTGAGACTGACCAGCCGGTAGTTCCCCAGGTCTTTCTTTTTCCACTTTTCAAAAATAGGGCCTATGTTCCCTTTTTTTCAATCAGCGGAAACCTCACCAGACTGTCATGAACTCTCAAATATGATGGACAGAGGCTTAGCAACTGCATCTGCCAGCTCCCTCAGGATCCACAGATGGATCCCATCAGGTCCATCCTGAACGTTGTGCACGTTCAGATTCTCCTACAGTGGAAGGTACCTCCACTGTATCAATAATCAATCAATCAAAAATCAAGAACATAAAAGAAAGATTACAACTTGTACATCCCACCGATTATTACCCACTCCTACTATTTCACATGAGAATGAATGATAGAGATAGAAGTAAACTGGAAACTATCAGGAAAGACTATAGAGTGCTGGGAGCTGCAGCGAAGGACTCAGGAGCACATGTAGTATTCTCTTCAGTCCTTCCAGTCAAAATGGCTGGAAATAGTTAACAGAAAAGTAAAAGACAGGAAAAGTTTAAAGGAGTGGTTCTATAGTCAGGGCTTTGGTTACAGAAACCACAGGACTAACTTTGAGAAAGCTGGTCTCTTGGGGGCTAATGGGGTTCATTTGTCAGAGGAAGGGAAAAGAGTCTTTGGCCAGAGGCTGGCCAGTTTATTTAGGAAGGCTCTAACCCAGCAGTGACAGAGGACAGTACCCTCAATTCATTCTACAGCCACCACATGGAGGACAGAGCCAGTAACAGATGCCTCGGGCCTTCAAGAGGATCACAGGCCAGCAGGAAAGCATCTGATCTGCAAACTATTTTACCTGCCACCATAACTCCTACAATGGGAGTCCATATTAAATGCCTCTAGGTGAATGCATGGAGGATGGGGAATAAACAAGAGGGACTGCAGATGTGTGTGTGCCTGCAGGACTCTGAATGTAGTGGTATCACTGAGACCTGGTGGAATTACTGGAATGTGGGGATAGTTGGGTACAAACTTTTCAGGAAGGACAGGCAACACAGAAGTGGACGGGGTGTCACCCTCTATGTCAATGACCAGCTGGAGTCCATGGAGCTCCACCTGGGGATGGAGGAGGAATGGACCAAGACCTTACGTGTCAGGGTTAAGGGAAGCCAGAGGCAGGAGGTATCATAGTGAGATTCTGCTACAGGCCACCTGACTAAGATGATAAAGTAGATGAGTCCTTCTATAGACAGATGGGGCCAGCTTCATACTCACAAGTCCTGGTCCTCATGGGGTATTTCAGTCACTCTAATATCTGCTGAGGGACAGCACAGCAAAACATCAGCAATCCAGAATGTTCCTGGAGTGCACTGATGACAACTTCATCCTCCAAATGGTAGAGGAACCAACAAGAAAAGGTCCTATGCTGGACTTTGTTCTCACCAACAGAGGTGGGCTGGTAAATGATGTAAAACCTAATGGGAGACGAGGCTGCAGCAATCATGATATGATTGAATTTAGGATCCTAAGGGTTCTAACCATTCTATGATTCTGTAAGTCTATGATAAAATGCCACTAAATTTATCAGACATGATTTGCCATGTTAGTTGCCACCAACCACCTCCATGTTTTCCATGTGCCGTAGCAAAGCCTTCAGAAGGATCTCCTCTGTGATCCTGCCAGGCATAGAGTTGAGAAAGACTGGGATGTAGTTCCCTGGGTCTTAGATTTCCTTTGTTTCTTTTGATAGTGAACAACAATAGACATATTTATACTGCAATGTGTTTTTTGCGATTGTTTCCTAAATTGTTCTTCCTCTAACACACTGGAAAGACCTGTAAGAGATTAAATGTATATTTTAACATTGTGTTGTATGTATATGTGATGATAGCAAAGTAATTTCTTATTGCTAATTCACATTTCTGAGAGTTGAATTAATACTACTTTCCATCTTCCTCTAACTGAAAGTACTTTAACCATGCTACCAAACTTCCTTCAAGAAATGTTCTAAATCCATCTGAAATGAGAGATCCTTTCCATTGAGTTCCCAGGATTTTATGTTCGTCTTCAAAGGTCAAAGAACAGAGCACTGTGGAAGAAGAGACACAGGTGCAAATTAGCACACTATTCTCTAACACCTTTCAAGAAATTTCTCCGTGTATTTGCCAGTGGATGAGAACACTCATTGGGATCCTCATACACCTATGATTGGCAAATTCCTGTAGAGTTAGATGATTCATAGCTTTCACAGATGTTATTTTATGTCTTGTCATCCACTTTTGAACAGGTACTTATTCTGTGTGAGTCAAATTTTTGTGTTTGTCTTTTATGCTTCTTAACATTTTAACTTTCTAGAGAACCTGCAAGTACATGGGGACAGTATCAGTCATTTATTTGTGTTTTTTTTTTTCATTATTATTATTTGTTTGCTTAATGGCAAAAAATGTAGCATGTGTTTGGGAATTTCTTTATAGGTTTTTTAGTACTGTGCTGGAAATATTTACTGACCACAAGCTTTGTCTAAGTGCATTAATAGTTGAAATCTTAGAATCTGAATTTTTTAACTATTTCATTTTGTATTCCCAGTCCATTATTTTTTTCTTAAGAAACTATAAGTTGAAATTTTGCATGAGATGCTGGTAAGTTAACAGTACAGTTGTGAAAGGTAGACCACTGTGCCATGTGGTAGAGTTAAATGGATATTCTACTTCAAATTCAGAAAGGTTATCTTAGCTAGACCAAGAAGGGAAGACTTAGTGCTTTAATACGTTCTGGAATAGAACTGCTTGGTAGAGCAAAGGGAAGCTATTTCCTAATTCTTAAGCTAAAACACACGACAAGGTAAAACATTGTATTATGTGTTCCTGGGGGCATGCAGAGCTTAAAAAGTAATAAAAAGGAGTTAAGGGTGATTTTCAGTGAGAAAAGATGACAGCAATCAAACAGCAAGTCAACTGCGATATTTATATATACATACATGCATTTATCCATTCATAGAATTAGATGGATAGATATATACATGCATGCACATATATACCATATATATGCTTGTATAAAATATATATGTAGTTCTGACCATCCAGAAATCTCAAAGTACTGTGCAAATGCTAACTGATGAACCCCCATAGCAATCCCATAGAAACATTTTACCAGCAAGGAAATTAAGCTACAGAGAGTTTAACAATCTTTCCAGTGTCCACACAAATGAAGTCAGCTGTTCTGTGTTATTACTAAACATAACAAAGCTATTATAATCCATTGCTGGTGAAGAATTGTGTTGCAGGAACAAAAGCAGAGGGAAAACCTATGGATGGGAAAGCCCACAGAATAAAAGCATTATTTTAAATTGGTTTTAGGAATGGAAAATAAACAGAGATGGCTTAACTAGAAATTGTTAGGTGTCCAAAAAAACAAACAAACAAAAAAAAAAAAAAAAGGCAAACATGGTGAAAAAAAGTCTCCACATTCAATATTCTCGCTGTATTTTTCTTTTGTCCTAGCAACAGTTTTTTAATGTCATGGTGAATTAAGTGTTTGACATATGTATCCAAAGCAATCAGGAGGAATAATATGATAACAAAAGGTGTCACTGGAGTTTTTTTATTCACCTTCTTTTTTGTATCAACTCTGTACAACAGTGAGGTCTCTATGATGTTAATGGTGAACTGGATCCAAGGTTAGGAATTCTTTGGCCCTGAAATACTGATTACAATGACAAGAGAACATCCAAGTCTTTTATTTTCTGAACCTTAGCTGTGTTTGAATGAGGGCTTTTGAATACTCTCAATTTTTAAACACAGTGAGAGAAAATTTTGGTTAAGGAGGATACTGCTGTGAACCTCCTTGCACATTTGCATGGAAGGATTGAGGTGTAGAGGGATGTTGTGCAGCAAAGGATCTTGATCGTGTCATACCTTCCGATGCTCAAGGTTGGGTGAGATGGATGACCTAGAACTAGAAATAAAAACTGTGTTGGCTTTGATCTCATAAAAGACATAACAAGTTTATGGCTATATCTTTGTTGACAGACCCAAGCTAGGTGAATCCAGTCTAGTTGTAGGCAGCCCCACTCCCAGGTTAATATGCACTTTATTTTGGCTATGATGACACCGGGAAATTAATTTTGCCATTTCCTTTCTCCTGTGGTAAATGAAACTGTTCTATAATTTCCTTAGTTATGAAAGAGTGGGAGGAACCAGGGGATCATGTGCGTTCTAAATGCCTCAAGCCTGGACTTAATTTATCACCACACTTGTGTGACAGATTTTTGTGTGCATATGAGAGGGACTGAGAAACGTTTGAGGTTTGTTCTGCAATGAATTTTGAGCTGTTTTGAATATGAAATTGAAAGCAAGTTCCTCTATTAATTTAACCTCTTCTTAAGATGGTTACTGAATGGCATCTATTTTCCAAATCTTTTGTGTTTAACTTCCTCTTTTCTTTCTAAAATTACCAATTAGACTTTAAATTGAAAACCTCAGTTTATTAGTCTATTTACATCTATATCTTTCTTTAAGCATAGATCTGGCCTTATGGAAAAAAAACTCTCTACTATTTCATTCTTTCATATGGTCTGCATTTGATGCAGCAAAGCAGACTGATTCTGCTTTCTTAGATGGTCTGTCAAGAATTTTGTAATGATCCTTTCTACTCTTCTGTACAGAAACAGAGCCAGTTTATCACATACAATCAGGAGCTCCTACCAAACATGTTTATTATTTTCTGATTTTGTATGGATTTAAAAAATGTCACAGGTGCACACATGTACACACACGTGTGTGAGTGTGTGTGTGCATGTGTATATATGCACATATACAGAAATAAACATCCATGTGTAGTCTGGAATTTTCCACTTATGTTGTTGTGACTATGCCCTGATCCACCTCTATGGAGTGTTTGTAGCAAGAACTGCAGTGTCATAGAAATCCATAAACTTCTTAAAATATCAAACCATTGGTTGATAGAACTTGCAATCTGAAAGTTAACTTGCTGAAATATACATAAATGCTATAATGTAAAAATAAATGGACTATAAAATATCAGGGAGAGATCTTACCATGTATTTTACACAGTCTGTAGAAAAAATTGTTCAGCAATTCTGAAGACTAATTCTATAATTAAGGTCTAGTATAATTTAAAATGTTCATGGCACAGAGCTAAGATTGTGCATTCTGGCTGCTGAAAGCTTAACCATAGTACCCTAATATTCTCCTAAATACAATTTTTTGTGTAGAATAAAAGAGAAATCCTCAATACTGCAAAATAATTAGCTCAAGTAGTTATCAAATGTGAGATTCATTCTCCTAGTTAAAAGCGCTATTTAGATAGAAAAGCCAAATAGACATCTCCAGGTCAAATCAGAAACAGAACAGAAAAAACATCAACTGGAAGTGTTTCTGTGTTTTTTTTACTCTCTCCTATACCTCCTGTTAAACACGTAATTTTTCTTCATCTTTGTTGAGGAACAAAAACATAGAAACTAAAATAAAAGAGGATTTAAAGGCAAATAAAGATCTTTTAATACTAAAATGTACCAAGCCTGCTTCAGATAATTTATCCAAATAACTTCCAAAACTATAATCACTGGAGGGAAAGTGAATGGATTAATAAATACTTGTGTCCCATTTCGTGATTTCAGATGCAGGGAGTCCATTTCAATTTTTTTTACCTAAGTCCAGTGAAAACCTTAATGACATTTTTAATAGATCATTAACTGTAATTTGTTTCATTGTTGAAATTGTTCTTGTGGTTCTCACCCAGTATCATTAAAAGTTAGGGAGAAAATAAAGTGTTTGATTTCCTAACTGAAAATATAGAAGTGTTTTTACCATCCAGTATTCTTCTCACACATACAAAGATACCAAGTGAGAGATATCACACACTTGGAGAAAAATATCTGACTATCTTCTTCTGTTGTTTTTCCCCATACCTGATGGAAAATAAAGTCTGTTGATGACAGCGCATAATGAAATTATAGTAAAACTGGAATTAATTTCAAAAACAGTCAGTATGCCATTTTTTCCCATTTTCTTCTCATTAATTTATTTCCTTGAGCCAGGGGGAAGGCGGAGATTTGAAACAGTGTGATCATGCTGGGAAGCCAGCACCAGTGTGATAGCCAGTAGACAACAGGATCTAATCAAATCTAACACATGGATGCATTTATTTAATTCAGATTAACCAGAGGCAGGGCCAGGTGAGGAGTAGTACCATCAGGACAGATCAAGGCAGTTACCTCTGCCTAGCTGTGTTACATGACAGAAGCCTGCTGCCATGTAGGCCCATCCTGTGCTTATGGTGCCCTGTAGCGGTTTGGGACTCAGCACTCTGTGCCAGCTGCAGGTCTGGCCTGCAGCATTAAAAGAGATGCATGGGTCAAGTACATATTTTTTTCTCATTGGGGTTGGAGATGTCTTCATGGGTCTGTTTGCAAGTGTGTCTGGCAGAGGTGGGACTTTTGGGAGCACCACCCAAAATTTGCCTACATGGAAGAGGTCAAAGTGGTGGTGGTGAATGTCAGCAAGCTCAGAGCCACATTGCAGAGCAGCACCATGCACAAAGCACTGAACGATTTAGGAGGAGGGAGACACGCACACATACACCATCCAGTATAATCTGCTCCAGGACAAAATTATTCCTGACCTAAACAAAACTAAAATGTCCACATTTGCACAAGGTGCTGTAACTGTTTTGCAGGGTAGATTGTCTGTAGAGGTGAATCCCAGCTCTGGGATTTCATAAGAGCCTGCTGCTTGCTCTGCCTAAACTTACAGTGTCAGCAGCTTTTAATCATATTAGGTGAGGAATTAGTGTGTGTCTCAATGCAATCTGCATGATCTCCCATAAAGAAATCATTATGAATATGTAGTTTCTCTCTTTAAGAGAAAAACTGAGTAACAGAAGGGGTCAGTCCACATCAACTTAGAATCCCGTGTCATTTCATCACAAAGTCAATAGCTCTTCATTCAAGGGTGAGAATACTACAAAAACAAACTGCTTTCTGTTCTGTAGCAACGCCTGAAAGAGCTTGCACTGCAGTAATCCCAAATCCAGGGGCAATCTATTAAGAACTCAGCACCACCGATCCTGAGAATCAACTGATAAGCACATTCTCCTCCCCCTTTTTTTTTTTTTTAACTAATCCTCTTAAAGATTGTGCTAAGTAATGAAAGGATGGGATGAAAGAGGCCTTTTTCATTACTACCATATAAACTGGTTGTGTAAATGTTTCGTTAACACACTGCTCGAGGAGTATTTCTTCCTCCCCACCCCCACCGCGGCTACGGTTTGCCACAGCCTGCAAGGAGAAATGTGTGATTTACACGTTCAAGAGAAACATTCCCACACTTGAATACTCCGCTGTTCTTTAGAGAAGGAGAGATGTAAACAAAAAAACAACAACAACAACAACAAAAAAAAACAACAAACAACAACAAAAAAACACCAAACAAGCAAATAAACCATTGTGGAGGACATATTAATTTACAATTCTTTTTCATATGTTCTTAAAAAGATCTATTGCTTCCAACTACACAGGGATTTTGGGTTTTAGTCTTGTGAGGTTCCTCTAGTATACGTTTGTCTTTTGCAACCACCTGCAGGCAAGATGGCATTTATTAAGTGCCATGGGTTTCAAGAGGTATTTATAAGTTTTTATTTTCTTGGAGGAAGAGGCAAAGGGGTTCAATGGATGTTTGCCCTTTTCTACACTGAAGTACAGGTAATACATTACCTTTAAAGCCCATGGATACCAGTCAATTTCTTCAGAGCAATGTAGAGACAAAAAGGTTTTAAATTGTCAGTTGAAGGTTTATGGCATGTATTTTTTACATGAGCCAAAGGGTGCAGCTTGCTTTATTAGCTGCAGCATTCACTAGTATTTTCCACTCATCATATGATTACAATCATGAGGTTTCCCATCCCACAGCTAATCCTGTAAAGCCTGGCCATGTTCATGATATTACTCAAGCCAAAATAAGGTCATTATTTCTGTAGAAATAAATACCACCTTCAGCATGCACTGCTTCCATGTTAACCATTTTCACTGCGTATGGGCCAGCTAGACCAGGCACATCAGTGTCAATGTCAAGTAATTTTGTTTAAACCAATGTTGTTACTCTGGGATGATTTTGCTGGAGTTTCTCTAGGTTTACATAGACTTAGTTAACTTAGTACATCCTGCTTAACATTTGAATAAAAACAAAACACAATTTCTCTTTTAAAGCAGGCCTTATTTTAATCTACTAAGGAAAATTAGAAAATAACAGATTTGTTAGCACCATCAGCTCTCTTTTTTTTGTGTGTGGAGTAGGTGAAAATGTTAAAATTGCATTCCACTCCCACTGCCTTTACCCAAAATTACAAAAATAAAGAGAACATTGAATCAAAATTCAGCCTGTATACTTAAATTAAGTACTTGCTTTGAATCCTGTTTTGTTGCATTAAGAATAACACTTGTATTGCTATGAACTTAACTGTTACTGTGGTTAACATAAGTGCCACATTTAGTTTGGTATATATAAGCTTGTTTGCTGCCATGACCATGATCTGGTTTCAAAGTGAATAGATTCATTTGGATCAACAGTCCCTCCAGGGGTAAATGCTTAAATGTATTCAACCTTCTCAAGAACTGAAAACATCAATACATTCATAAAGCCACTTTGATTTGTATTGACTAAAGTCGTGCTGCTAAGTCACGTACATTGTTTACTTCATTGAGCTTTTAACATGCTATTTCACTTATAGAAATAGTGATTTAACTTCTGCAAAGAAGTGGTAATATAAGACCTCCCTCAGACTCTTTGTTTATCTCAGAAGTGCTGACATTCAAATGGAAACCTACCATTGCAATACTAAAAATGTTCAATAAATGTTTGCACGCACTACATATTATCCTCGCTTAGTAACAGCTAATAGTAGTGTAGACCTGTCAGGTAAGGGACAATCAATTATCTAAGCATGTCGCTAATGTGACTGCAGCAAAACCATTTAATTACATCTCAGCAAAAAGTGTCTGTAATGTGCATTTCTACTGCTCTACTCTGTATATCTAATTAAGAAGCCTAAAAAAAAAAGAAAAAAAAAAAAGAAAAAAAAGGTACATATTTCTGAAGGCTGCTTTTATTTATTTATTTTATTTTTTGGTATTCTTTTTTTCATTAAGAAACTATAAACATTGATTCCCTGCAGGAAACTGTTAAAGTTCATTGGTAAACCCACATAAACAGCATGTAGAGTCCCATACCAATAATTGCAGTGCTTACATTTGGTATGAGTTTGCAATGTTTTTTCAATGCTACGCCAAATACAGGCTTAAAAATGTCTTCTGTAGCTCATTAACTTTAACCAGCTACAAACTGACAGTTTTAAACAAAAATTTGGTCCAATATACTGAATGGAAAAGCTAAATTATATTTCATGTATCTTAGCACAGTTTTTCTGAACTATACTCTGGCAGATTTTTCCTGGTTTGGAGCCAGATCCAACAAATTGTCATGCGTATATATAACTGGTCTCTCTGAAACAGTTCTGTTGAACGAAACATAACTGAAGCTACATTTTTATGCCTAGGAGTTTGTACCATCTTGCTTTGACTCAACACATGAGCCTCACAGAAGCTAGGAATTTATCTTCTCCATTGCCATTGGTAGCTTTGTCTCCTGGTGTGACCCTTAGGATTAAAAAAACACACAAAAAACCAAACCAAACCAAACCAAACCAAACCAAACCAAACCAAACCAAACCAAAACAAAACAAAACAAAAACATAAAAAAAAACCCAACCAAACAAGAAAAAACACACCAAAAAAACCCACTACAAAGTTAACCTGTGCTCCCGTGGGATCTGAGGACATGCTTTGGGTATAACACATTTCTCACTAGTGTGTTCCCTGCCCGTGACTTTCAGTGGAAAAAGCTCCTTCGCTGGAGACATTCAAAACCCACCTGGACAAGTTCCTGTGTGATGTGCTCTGAGTGACCCTGCTCTGGCAGAAGGGTTGGACTAGATGATCTTTTGAGGTCCCTTCCAACCACTAGGATTCTCTGATTCTGTGATTGAATCTCAAAGTCATAAAGCAACCTTTTCCAGAATTCGTAAGTTGTATAACTTTTGCAGAGGAGAGCTGTGTTAATTCAGGAGCTGAATTTGAAGACTTTTGTTATAGAAACGTTGTTGACATGAAAGCAATATTAAAAAACTCCAGTGTTAGAGTGGTTGCTTTGTCAGAATTCTATTTTCTGGATTAAACTGTTGATAAACAGATTATTTTTATTTTTTTTTGCAGCTACAAGAAAATTCACATTTACAGGGGAGATAAACTTTAAAAGCTTAGACACAATATAGGGCTCATCAACATCTCACTGTTAATTAAAGAAGTGGAAAGCATAAAGGCCTGCTCCTCTCTGCATGAATAATTCACCACCTGTATCCATTATTAAAGCTAGTTACTTCACTACAATGATTTCCAGCCTGCATTGCATCAGTCTCAGAAACTAGAGATAAATTGCAACAAGGCCTGCAGCTATATTAATAAATTGAAATGAATATTTATTTGCTCATCTAATTAGAACTGTATTTTTTTCCAAATGGTGGAGTAATGCATTACCTTGACAGCCAATACCTGCTACAAGAAATAACTAGCAGAAACAGTTTCTTACAAAATTCTGTTTCACTGGAGAAAAAAGTTGTCCTCCTGATTTCATTCCCCTTAGGCCTTAGTTTTCAACTATTTTGCAGTAGAGGTCTACTGGATTTTGCATTGCTTAAGCAGAGGAAATCTCTGAGTTTGAAATGCCTGTAAAGTAGTCATAAACTTGCAAATAAAATAAGAATGCGTAAACCACTACTTTCACCAAGGTTAAGAGTACAATGGCATGATATACAGCTTGAGCAGTACCTGAAGAATGTGCTTATTTTTTCAAAGCTTTGGTTAATGACACAACCAAGTAAAGTACTTTAAAAAGAATAATTTCTGATTTTCCAACTGTATTGCCAAACAAAGTATTATCTCTGTCTACAAGCATAATTTTGAATTTACTAGCTTTATTCCTATTTATTTTCAAATATATTTGGTTAGATTACCAGATAAAGAAATGTAATGTTAAATTAAGTTTTCCTATCAGTGTGGTTTGGCTGTGAAAATAACAGAGTTGTTATAATACTTCGTGCTCTGTAGACAAATTTTCAATTAAAATGGAGGCTCCAGCTACCAACATTTTAGCTTGTCCACTCTTCAGTCATTCACAGAATAGAAAGGACCCCAGGCCGCTGCATTAGGTTTGAAGATGTAGGCTTCTTCATTCCATCTGTTGTTATCATTGGTGCAAGGGTATAAATGGAAAAAGAAACAAGATCATGAAGTGGCTAGTCACAGCTTTAGTCCCCTCATCTTCTTCCCAGAGCGGCAGGTAAGCAAGAACCTTGAGTGTGGTCTGGAAAACCACAGCTGAGCCGAAAGATTGAGACTGATAATGTTGGTTTATACGTGAGATATCACTATAGATATCCCTATAGGTTTCCACAGATACCCAGACAGATATAAAAACCAGAAGTGTATGTGGGATCTTTTACTCAGGTATTACTGCGAGGAAAAATGCACCAGAGCAATATTACACATGACAAAGTTTCAGCAATGCTCAGCAGTCTTGTATAGCCACCATATGTTGATACTAGGAATGGCTTACCTTATAACACAGGAAGAAAATGGAAAATGGTGATCAAAGAAAGAACCTTTACAAACATAATTTTTTTTCTTCTTTATTTTTTTCACAAATTGATTTCCTAAATTTGTAAGCTCCATATGAAGTATTTCCTAATTAATAGTTTGCCAGAATGGTGTTTTCTATTTTCCACAATAAATGTTATTTTAAAAACCCCTGAAAATATCTGGTATTATTTAGCAAATTTTGGAACAATCACTAAATGGTTTTAGGAGAATAATCAATCCATGGATATAGGATTAGACAGCATGGCTGAGCTTGAACTTGCGATTGTTTTTATTTGGGGATTCAGGCACATAAAGAGATTTGAATGTGCAGCATGCTTCCTCCTGGTATGCATTCATCCAGCATGGGAAAGTAAAGCTTGTGTTTTTTAAGAAGCATATCAAAACTGCCTTGTAAAGAAGGAGAGGGAAGGCCCCAGATCAACTGACAGCACTAAGTTTAGCAGGATAATAATCTTTTTTCTTCTTGCAACTGACGGAGTTCCACTGTAGAATTTAAATTAAATGAATGGTGTTTCAGACACGTGGTTAATGACTTTATCTGGTCAGTGTCATTTTTCTTTTTCTGGGAATTCAATTTGTTCTTATCATGCCAAGGTCACAGATTGGGGAATCTCAGAGAACATTACTTCTCTGCCTTTGATGCAAAGGGTCAGTGGATTAGTACAAAGGAGAATTACTCCAGTGTGCTCACTCACCAAATGATATTTAAGTCATTTTTAATGAATGACTAGGAGTTCCTATTAGTTTCCTGGAAGAAAATAAAGCAAGCCTACAAACAACCACTTCATAAATGAATATTCAAGGAAAAGTATTAGTTCATTGTTAGGTCTAATTGCTAGCTTTGCCTTATTAGTAGAAGCTTTCTGTAGCTGAGTTTGACATACATTTGTTTGCACACTGTTATTAGTCAAGACTTAGTGAAATCTTGTAATTAACACCTCCACATTATCTCATGCAGTGAAAGCAAAGACTAAAACAGATGACTCACTTTGTTTCAGCTTGTTTTGCTCTTGTTTTCTGATACAGAAGTACTTAAGAAGAAGTGTGAGCTCATCAGAGTGCCATATGGAGTCAACAGAAAGCATAAAAGGATTTTCTGGAAGGAGAGCATCAAAGCTCCTTAAGAGCTAAGCAGTAAGGCCTCAGTGAGGCACAGTGCTCCTGTGCAGTTGTGGTTTAACATTTTACCAGCATGGTTGCACTGACATGTTAGCCTTCATGTTTGATTCTCCTTACATCAGTCAAAAGTCTGCTTGTGAAGTTTATTCCCTACCTAATGAAGGAAAATGTTATATTCATACAGTCTTTCTCTCCCATCTATGACACTGCTCACAATAGGAAAATCACATTTTTTACAACATTTGCATGTTATGAAGTCATGCTAGGAGTATCATCATGGACTTGGAAATTCACTTATCAACCACACTTTTTCACTATTTTCAGGTGTGAACTCCTTACTGGAAGTCAAATATTGTAAAGTACTATTTCACTAATGAGCCATAGGACAAATTCACAAGATTGCAGGAGTATACTCTTTAAACTAAGACATTATCTTCTTCTAAGTATTCTGTTTCAGGAAAATAATGGTTTTATGTGAGGTTTCCCTCAAAAGTAATTTTGCTTCTGAAATTTTTCATTGTGTATAAGGAACCAGTGTTGGTTTGTTTTTTGCTGTGTGTTGTTTTGTGGTGTGTTTTGGTTTTTTTTCAATATTGTATGGATGGGATAAAACAAACCACACAACCCTTAAAAAGAGAAAAAAAAACAAATCCAAGATGGTTTCAAGAATATTTTATTACAACCTCTCAGTGCAGCCATTTAGTTAACAAGTATTCCCAAACCAATATGAAATCCAGTAATTAAAATGTTATTGAGAGTTTGGTGGAATTAAATACTCAGATAATAGCAAAGCTTGTTTACTGGATGGAAGCTGGCCAATAATATTTGAAGAATCAACATGTATATGAAATTTCTCATAATTATGAAATATAGCCATCATGAATTACTGAGATCAACTAATTTCCTCAGACCTGCTGTCCTTTGTTATTAGTGTTTGCTGTGTTGATAACAGAGCCCCATAACTTGCTACCGTTTGCGTCACTACTGACTTTATTGATCTAACCACCCCATGTGCTCCTAATTTGTTATTTTGCTACTCAAAAGTAAGTATCTTAAGTGATTGGGTCACAAATGTTACTGTATTACTGTGATCTGTAGAATTATTAAAGATGGGTCACTCCATTACTGAGATCCCAGAGGTGCTGTATATAGTAAAGCTGCATCAGTTAATTTTAGTGGAAGCTGGCAGGTGCTTATGCAAAGTTAATGGTACCTGTTTTTTACTTCAAGGCTAGTAATGCTGCCATTGATGCACTTTTAAATACATACTACTGTGCGTATTCAGCCAAGATAAAATGGGTTCATTAAAAATGTCAGTGGCCCACTGTAAGTTCTTCAGCTTTGTTTGCAACAGGTCACAGCACAGTGGAGATTGTCCAGAGATTGTCCAGTGGAGATTGTCCATCCTGCAATGGTTTGTAACCTTCAAATGGGATTTCTGAAAATAGCATTGCTTCTTGCTTTGGGCGCTGGCCCAGTCATAGGATCATAAAATGGTTAAGGTTGGAAGGTCTCTGAGCAGAGACACTTCCCACTAGACCAGGTTGCACAAAGCCTCATCCAACCTGGCCTTAAACACCTCCAGGGAGGGGGCTTCCACAACCTCCTTAGGCAACCTATTCTAGTACCTTACTACCCTCATGGTAAAAAATTTCTTCCTGATGTCTAACCAGATATCCAGAATGAAGCATATGCTATATACTAATATAATAAAAACATTTCTAGAGGGTATTGGCAAGAATCTGTGATACACTTATATTCCAGAAGTACTCCTGAGAGAAATGTTGCTGGACTGGTTTCAGAATAAGCACTCAATTTAATTTTCCAAGGACTGAAAGGAACTAAGTACAAATCCCAGAGAAAGGAATTACTCACACAAACATTTTGCTCTGTATTGTGGACTTGCTGTACCTAGTGGACAACAGGAAATCTGCAGTGAGAGAAAAACAAGGAGCACAACTGCCTCAGTAGAAGACTAAAGGATAGATGTATCTGTTTGCATATGGCTGAGGTGATCTCAGCTTGATTAGGAAATTATCACTAGAATAAACCACAATTTAGTTTCACCATCTTCTGTGTTTGCACTGTCTGATATACCACTAGCTTGCTACTCCATATGGAAATGGAGACTAGCCTGCCAGGCAGAACTGATAGGTCAGGTAGAGGATGAGTTCACCTTCCATTATGAAGATGTGCAGTGCAGTGCTTAAGCACTGCCCCACTAGTTATAATCACAGTGGGTATTGCCCCTAACTCTGGTAAATCACAAGGACCTCTGGTGTTCTCTCTTGTGTCCCCCATCTCTCAGGACTTCTGTGGAAGGGTCCATGGCACTCTACTGCTGTACAACGTATGTGTTCTACCTAAGGACATGTGCTAGTTAAAAGCCAAAGTATACCTTTTTATTTACAGTATTGTGCTGTGTCTGCAATAGAGGCCCTTTCCTGTCATATTTGGTGATATTAATACACAAATTGTTACACACTGTGCATTAATAAGCTTGTCTTATATTTAAAATACCTAAATATTAATATCAGAGGTGTTGGTTTTTACAAACAGCTTACAACCATTTGGTTGGTTAACCTGCAAAGGAAGATTAATTGCTTAAAATATGGTCATTAGGTATGGTAACAAATGTTTTTCAGTGAGGTTATTGCTACCATAAACTTTAATCAATGATTCATAGGTAGCAGCCTCTGGTTCAGTGTTCTGACTAATGGCAAATTAACTATTTCTTAGCAGTTAATAAAGACTTTTCACCAATCTGCATACAGAGCATGATTTCCTCTGTTGGTAATTACCATTGTCCCCTGGGTGCTAACTCCATCTATCCACACCAAAACTTTATTGACAGAGATTAAAAGCAGCAAATTTAATACTACCGCCTGAGAATTTTTTCCTTTAAATTGACTATTTAAAGCAACCAAAATAAGTTTCAAAGAATAGGAAGGCTGACTACTTAGTGACCAATTGTTTACTGAATAGTATCAATTATACTGGTGATCCTTTTCTTTTTCCTCTTTTTTTTTTAATTCACTTTTTTTACACTCAAATCTCAAAAGCAGGAGTCTACAAGTAGTTAATGATCAACAAAAATGAAAATGTCCATTTTCTGGGTATAATCACCAAAGGCTTCTGCTGGCTTAAATGCATTTTATTTAGTCTTATGTGGGGGGAGAAGACTGACTGTTCTCCACAGTGGGGAGGGAAGTGGTAGTTGTTTGATTTTTCTGAAAGCTAACCTGAGATGGTGAAAGAAAAAAAAAACAAAACATAACAACAAAACAACCTAGAGAGCACTGATGAATATATATGCCTCATTACAGTAAAAACAAAAAGGTACACCTAACCTTTCTAAATAGCCTAAGGGCAAGAGTTTGCTTTTCAATGAAAAGGTCATCTAGAATGAATTAAAGTAATTTTCCTGCCAAGGCCCAAGCATGTGGCTTCACTTTGAAGGTTAGAATGAAGTTGTTCTTACCCGTGTATCTTACAGATGTAGTTTTACACACTGCATTGCAAAAAGGTGTGATATGTTTTCAGTCTGTCAAAACAAAAATTGTGACAATTAACATATGGCCTGCAAAGGTGAAGCTTCTAATTTTCTATTAAGGGTGAAATGCTTTTGTGAGCTAGTTATTTGTCCACTTTGTGCTCTTTTAGTGACACTCTTCTGCCATTTAGTCGTTCTTGTATTTTAATATTGTTCATTGTTTTTCTATGTTAAATGCTTCAGTTGGTATCTTGACCTGACTAAAATCACCCAAGAAAATACAACAGCAGG
>NW_009953721.1:1097785-1117477 GCF_000747805.2 Chaetura pelagica | reverse complement strand
CAGGAATTTTGTATTACCAGCGTGAAAAGGATGGACAGTGGGTCAGCACACGTGAAAGAGAAGACTTCCTTACACCAAAATAAAGGCATACAGACCAATACACTAATGCCTAGTTTTTATTGTAAGAATTTTATTTGCAAAAAATAATCTTTCCAAATACCTTACCCTAAATATAATTTCCACAAAGACATATACTCAGGAAACAAAATCAAACAGATATAAAAGATTATTGCTTTGCCTCTCTCATTGTTCAAAGACATATTTAAAGCTTTCCAAACAGTTATCAGTGCCATCAAAGAGAATAAGAAAAAAGCCTGGAAGAGGAATAGAATATCATCATTATCATCATCAAAATTCCTCTAACACAGAATTTTTCAAAGTATTCTATCAGCTTGCATCTGGTTTTACCTACTGTGGCATTGGCTGAAATGATCACCAACTATATGGTTTTCATTGTTTGAAATTTTTGGAAGGAAAATGATGGACTTTTGTTTTCTCAAACAGCCCTGAAGGAATGCTAGAAGCCCACACCCCTGGCTGAGGCAACATGGGCTCCTGAAAGCTCAGGAAAATAATGCCTATGGCTGAGCTCAAATTCAGAAGTGCAAGGGTAGGAGAATGATAATTCAGCCTCTCCTAGAATCTCTTACAATGGTTATTCTTACACACAAATCTAGGTGCCTGGAGCCTCTCACCGTTACCGGGTGCTGAAGGGAGGAACATGGGGGAGAGGGGACAGTCTGCTGACTGCCTGGCTTTGGCATCTATATCCACTATGATTTTGGTGGAACACCCGATGTTAAGATTGGATTGGATTTCTGTTGTCAGTACTTGGCTGAGTGACTTCTAAAGCACAAATAATATTTCTGACAGAAAAAAACTTTGATGCTAGACTTCTGGATTGACTGTTGCCAGTGGACTATGAGAAGCATGAAAAGCACTGATCAGAACAGAGGTGTAGCTGATGTTTTCCAGTCAGCCCTTTGGGAAACTGTTAAATGCCTCTAACAAAAATGTTTTATCTTTCTCCCTTGTCTCTGCCCCGCCTCCCCTTCTCTTTTGGAAACTTCCACTTTCCTGAAGTATGTGCGTGTGTGTTTTTATTCCAAAGCATTCGTCTGTTGTGGTTAGGTTCCACAGGAGGGTTCCAGCTTGTAAAGGTTAACTGCAGAAATCAAGGCTTTGTGCATTTTTGCAAAGGTCACACTCATCAGTAGTTCCGGAAGGACTGCTGGGAAGGGCTACAGTAACTACCCAATGATTGAGCAGTGGCTCCAGGTTTCTTTCCTTTAAGAGTACTGTTACAATCACTGGTTGTGTCACTAGGAGATAAAGAGGCTGCTCAGTCACTTGAAATTCAATTTGTACATTACTCAAATTTACCCCACCTCTTTTCCTCACGGTTCCTGGCAGCTGCTTGCTGGCACTCTGAATTTCAAATGCCTCAGCTTCAGGAAGCAGTTTAATAAATGGGATAGGTTTTGATTAATGTAACTAGCTGAAAATAGACAATGATGCAATGCATATCTCAGCAAGAACCGCAGACATGGATTAAATCTCTGTGTACTAAGGAAGGTTTCTGTAGCAGACAGTTCACCCAAAGATGCATATTTATGTTTCGATAACACCTTGAAGTCTCAAAAACTGCCAATATGTAAGATTTAAACTTGTAAGCCTGTAATGTCTCTAATAGTCTTCTACAGGTGATTTCACAGTCACAAAGTTCAAATCTAGATTAAGTATTTGAAATTGGCTGAGTTCCAGCAAGGGCACTGTGCACCTCACCTTGAAAATCTAGTGTTATCTGGAAGAAGACAATGCTTAATTTTTTTTTCTTCCAGTATTAGGAATATAAGTAATTAACTGCAACACTGTGTACAAAACAAAGACATAAATGCATTGTTTAATTAGTAATTAACCAACATACAAAATGTTTACATGCCTTGACACTGTTTCGGAGAAATAGTATAGAGCTTGTATGCATACAGTGTTGGCCTATGGCTTTCATGCTAGAAACCTATTCTTTTCCTGCTCTTGCTCCCCTGAGCCACTAACACTCAGTATTAAAGTTCTTCCCCAGAAACTTTCAGAATCACAGGGTTTTTTTAAAAAATATGTTCTATATTACAAAATAATTAGGAAACTTCAGATTTGTTTCTGTTTGTATTTTCATACTTCTGAAATACTTCTCAGTATTGCTTAACATATACAAATTAATATTTACATTGTTTCATTCATATTTCCAGAGAGCAAACTTTTGTGTAAGTGAATAGTTGTGTAGCATTACATGAGGTACCATTGACAATGCATTGTTTTTTTAATACTGGAATTTAAATTTTTTAGAGAATGGTACAGGGTAGTGTTCTTACATTCATATAATGTATATTCATTTCACTGGTATAAACTATTTCTGTTAATCATTTGTGGTGATTGGTAGAATAATGAGCTGTTGTGTGATGAAAGCATCTGATCCTGAAACCAGATAATTTTAGTATTTCAGTGGATATAAGAAATTTACTTAAAAATCTGTATTGGAAATAAAATTAACAGTTTTTCTCAGGCACACTGTTTTGCTGTTGTTTACATACATACATACATACATACATACATACATATAAATAAATCACATTTAAAACTTCTTTTTCTGTTTGTTTGCCTTTATTCTCAAATGCGAATGCAAATGCACTGTGACACTACAGCCTAATTTAATACATGAAATTTTATCCTTGTTTCACTATCAACTGTGTTATCCATGTTTCCTCTCCTCCTACCTACTGAATCCACTCCCCATAAAGTTTAGAGTGTATTGTAGTTCCCTTAAAATTTAAAAACTATCAGGGCAGTAGATAATGAAGTTTTTAACTTTCTAATAAGTCATCTGACATGAATAACAAACATTTTAAGTCAGCAGTTCGCAAACTAGCCATGGGCTAATATTTGTTTGCATAAACTATTCAGCACAGATGCATAAAAGATACTTTGTGGAAATCAGGATTAGTTTACAAATTATTGAAATACAGCAAAAAAAGCTGGAGTCATCAGATATTTCATTCACACTTAATAATTAAACCAACTCTTGTAAAGATGCTGAGGATATCAAGATGGCATGCTTTCCAGTGGTTTAATTTTATTTAAAAAAAAAAAAAAATCTAAACAGCACATTGTCCTGTTTAATTTTGGGGTGAGTCAATAGTGATATGGATAAAAATGAATAGCAAAGTAATTCTGATGAACATGCTTGCTTTGACTTGAACTTCAGTTTCAGAGCTGATAAGGGTGAAATAAAAAGAGGTGTTATAGTATTGCCAGAATTTCCATGGATGTTATCTGTGGCTTGAATGAATGTTTTTTAGGGTGTATTGATGGAAAGTGAAGGAAAAATAGATCTATTTTAATCTAACTTTGATGTATCTTTATTGTCAGTGATTCACACATTTCTCAAAGAATCAAACCATGCTTCCCATGTGAAAGAAACATGCTTTATCGAGGAGGCTGTGTGGTAAAAGGAAGAGAAAATAAGACCACAGTTGTGGCCCGCTTCTCAGAGTTCAGGAAGTAATTTATTTCTGTTGCCATATAAACAAGAATAATAGACATACAAGAAAAGGGAATTATGGGAAAGTGGAAAAAGACACTAACAGAAATGTAAGTAAATGGTAAGTTGCCCTTGAAGAAAAGGGTCAAGATTTTTTATGTGGGAAACCACTTTGATCCAGGTAGTTGAAACACTGATCTAAAGATACTGTATGGTATTGTGTTTATTATTTTTAGTGAAATACGAGTAATTAAGAAGCATTCGTTCACCTCTTTGGAAATGCGCTATTCACAGGGAGGGGTAGTAGAAATGTACATACAAGTTTTGGTTGCAGAAATAAAATTGATAGATTTTAGAAATATTATGGCAGAATACCTTGCAATGGTATCCACAAACACAGGGGGAAAATCAGAAATTAAATTCACAGTTCAGAAGTCCAAAGAAAAAGAAGAGCAATCAATATCTGAGTAACCAACCACAACAAAAAAGGGAGAATTAAAAGATTATGAGGTGTTTCACTTTGCCATGTAAAAATTATCCTACTTTGTAGCTTTACTGTTACTTGGAGTACAGCTGGAGGTTCAAGAGTGCGAAGAGGTAATGGCCTGGGCACGAACCTCACATGGCTGAAAGGTTAGACAAGGTTTGGGTTTGGACTCTCTGTTACACATCTATTAAGAAGGTGCCATCATTGTGCACTCTGTGAGGTCAAGCTTTGAATTACTGGGTGCACACAACTAGGTCAGTAACAATAATAAACAAACAATCAAATAAATAAATAAATAAATTTGGTTACATGCAAGGACTTTTAAGAGTTTCTTTTTAATCCTGAGAGAATCATAGTATCATAGAATCATAGAATCATAGGGGTTGGAAGGGACCTCGAAAGATCATCTAGTCCAACCCCCCTGCCAGAGCAGGGTCACCTAGAGTACATCACACAGGAATGTGTCCAAGTGGGTTTTGAATGTCTCCAGTGAAGGAGACTCCACACTTCCCTGGCAGCCTGTTCCAGTGCTCTGTCACTCTCACAGTAAAAAAAGAAAAATTCAGATATTCACCTTGAACCTCCTATGCTCCAATTTGCACCCATTACCCCTTGTCCTATCACTGGTCATCACTGAGAAAAGCCTAACTCCATCTCCCTGACACTCATCCCTTACATATTTGTAAACTTTGATGAGGTCACCCCTCAGTCTCTTCTTCTCCAAGCTGAAGAGACCCAGCTCCCTCAGCCTTTCCTCATCAGGGAGATGTTCCACTCCCTTAATCATCTTTGTGGCTCTGTGCTGGACTCTCTCAAGCAGTTCCCTGACCTCCTTGAACTGAGGGGTCCAGAACTGGACACAATACTACAGATGCAGCCTCACCAATGCAGAATAGAGAGGGTACTTTTGTTAACTTCTATTGTTACTCTTTATACTTTGTGCCATCCTCTTTGAAGCCAGCACTATATGCATGAGAGACATATTTATTATGTTCTTACAGCACTGTGAAAAAGTACCTAATTATGCAATATCAAAATTTCTCAAAGTATTTACATATTAAAGTTAGTGGGTTTAATTCACTGACGTAACAGACAGAAAGAAAGCTCAGCTATTAATTTTATACTGCTGCTCAATTGGTACTGAATGTTTCACCACCAGTTGAGTTCTGCATGATGCTTTTGGAGATTTATTGCTATTGTTTCTGGTATAAAGTAGCTGCTCACTTAAACATAGAAGGTCTTGCTGTCTTGTGAGCTTCAGTTGCTCCTTGTGTAACACTGAAAGGCAAGAGGAAAAGTTTCATTTGAGACACTCCTGTTTTCACAGAATTACCTTAATTGGAAAAGCCCTTCAAGACCACTGAATGCAACTGTTAACCTTACACTGACAGGTCCTTAACTAAACCGTATCCCTAAGTACTAACCTATATAATTCTTAGATACCTTTAGGGATGGTGACTTCTTCACTGCCCTGGGCAGCCTGTTTCAATGCCTGATAACCCTTTCAGTGAAATTCTTCCTAACACCCAATCCAAACCTCCACTGGCAAAACTTGAGGCAATTTCCTCTTGTCTTCTTGTAACTTCATTGAACAGATTGATCCCCTCCTCTTTACAACATCCTTTAAGGTAGTTGTAGAGAGTGATAAGGTCTCACCTCAGCCCCATTTTCTCTAAGCTAAACAACTCCAGCTCCTTCAGCTGCTCCTCATAAGACGTGTTCTCGAAACCCTCCATCACTGTTGTTGCGTTTCTTTGGACACAGTCTCGTAGCTCAATGTCCTTCCCATAGTGAGGAGCCCAAAACTGCACACAAAGTTTGAGGTGCAGCCTCACCAGGGCCGATTACAGGGGTAAGGTCACCTCCCTGGTCCTGCTGACCACACTATTCCTGATACAGGCCAGGATGCTGCTGCTCTTCTTGGCTACCAGGGCACACTGCTGGCTCATGGTCAGCTGCTGTCAATCAGCACTCCCAGGTCCCTCTCTGCTGGGCAGCTCTCCAGCCACTCCTCCCCAGGCCTGTAGCACTGTCAGGGGTTGTTGTGGCCAAAGTGCAGGACCCGACATTTGGCCTTATTGAAACTCATGCAATGACCCATCAATCAAGCCTATCTAGATCAATCCACAGAGCCTCCCTACCATCAAACAGATCAACATTTTTACCCAGCTTAATGTCATCTGCAAATTTACTAAGGGAGCACTCTATCCCCTTGTCTAGAACACTGATAAAGATGCTAAAGTGGCCCTAGTGCTGAGCCCTGAGGAACACCACATGTGACTGGCCACCAACTGGATTTAACTCCATTGACCATAACTCTTTGGGCCCTGCCATCTAAGCAGCTTTTTAACCCAGCAAAGCATATGCCATCCAAGCCGTCAGTAAACAGCTTCTCTAGAAGAATGCTGTGAGAAATTATATCAAATGCCTTGCTAAAGTCACGATACTCAACGTCCACAGCCTTTCTCTCATCCAATAAGTGGGTCACCCTGTCTGAGGTGAGACTGAGGAAAAGAAGGCGTTAAGCTGCTCAGCCTTTTCCTCACCCATTTTGTAATTTTTCCTCCTCTATCTAATAGGGGATGGAGGGTCTCCCTGGTCTTTCTTTTGCTATTAACATATTTGTAGAAATGTTTTTTGTTATATTTTACCTCTGAAGCCTGTTTAATTTCTATCTGGTCTTTCTTCCTTCTAGTTTTTTTCCCTGCATAGCCTCACAGCAGTTTTATAGTTGTTGTGCGTTGCCAGACCTTTTTTTCAAAGCCCATAAACTCTTCTTTTTTCCATCAGTTGCAGGCAAAGCTGCCCATTCTGCTGGCTCACGTTACAGCACATGAAGACAGTCTGCTCCTGTGCCCTGAAGACTTCCTTCCAGCCTTTCTGGACTCCTATACCCTTCAGAACTACTTCCCAAGGGATTCTATCAAGTAACCTCCTAAACAAATTAAAGTCTGCCCAAGGTGGCAACTTGGGCACCTTGCCCCCTCCTAACATCTCTGCTGCCCCCCTTCCTAACATCTCTTAGAATAGGGAACTCTATCATTTCATGGTCACTGTGCCCCAGACAGCCTTCAACCGCTACATCACCTATCAGTCCTTCTGTACTTGCAAAGCGTAGGGCCATCCAGCAGAGCGCCTTCCCTGGTTTGTTCACTCACCATCTGTATCAGGAAGTTATCTTCCACACATTCCAGGAACCTCCAGGACTGTTCCCTCTCTGTTGTGTTGTACTTCCAGCAGACTACTGGGAAGTTGAAGTCCCCCCAATAACATGGGCAAGTGAACATGAGAATTGTCCTAAGTGCTTCCAGAACTTCTCATCTGCCTCTCTGTCCTGGTTGGGCAGTCTATAACAGATTCCCAGTGAGATTCATTCTGAACCAAAGACCCTCAACCCTGTCATCATTGTGCTTGATATCAGAACATTCATAACAGCCCCTAACAAACTGGGCCTTTCCACAGCCTCTTCTTCCTTGTCTATCCCTTCTGAAGAGCTTGTAGCCATTGACTATGGCACTCCAGTTGTGTGAGGTATCCTATCCCACTTCTGTGGTTGCCACTATGTCATAATTTTTCTGGTGCATCATGATTGTAGTTCATCCTCTTTGTTGCCCATGCTGCATATGTTGGTATAGATGCAATTCAGATGGGCTAATGATCCCAGAATCTTCTTGTGACTGGAAACCTTAATTCCTATCTGGCCCTTCTCAGGCATTTCCATGTTTCTAAATTGGAAAGTCCTTCCCTACCTCCACTTAAAAACGGCAGAGGAAGGCCTCCCCAAGGCCCTGAAGTCCCTTTTAATTGCTCTTGGACTATGAGTGTCAGTTTCTTACCCACCTGCATGGAAGATCGATAATGGATAATAGTCTGAGGACCATACTGAACTTTGTTTACTTCTTCGCTGTAATCATGCCAAATGTGTGGCCACAATAAATAAAGAATAATATATATCATTCTCTTAGGTAATGCTTGTTCGCAATGTATCCTTTTCATCTACTATCCTTCCCATAACATTTCAGTTAGTATTTAATCTTTCTAAATGTTGAGTACTCAAACAACAATAAAACCAATGTGTGTTTTTTTCCCTCTTTCTACTAACAGAGCTGCTGTCTGCTCTTAGTATCCTTTAAAGCAGAATTCATTGTCTCATTCTTGTTAATATTCTGAGGAACTGCTTCATATAGTTACAGGTTAATGCTGATCTGCAAGTATTATATCTTAATACAAATGCCACCTGGTTCAGCTAAATATACTTATACAATTACAATACCAACGAAAATCCTAACTTAGACAAGATGCATTAAATAACATCAGAGTATCATGTGATGATGGAATGCCAGGTTGGAAGTGACCTCAAGGATCATCTGGTCCAGCCTTCTTAGATAATACTGTAGGTTATATGAGATGGTTCAGCACCCTGAGCACTACTTTGGCAGGTCAGGGTCCTGCCTGTTGACAAGCACCAGCTAGTGTTTATCACAGAATGTATCAGTTCTTCTACATCTTTCTGTACAAATGTACTTAACTGAGTTTTATTCCAGTAGAAAGGATACAAATTTTCATTAAAGAAAACACTGTATTATGACAGCACTAAATTAATCATCTGCAATCACTTTTAAAATATTTTATTTATTGTCTGCAGTTAGAAGGCTGCAAGTTAGGCAAATATTTTTGCTGACATGAGTGAAATATAATTCATATATTAATTAAAAAATTAGTATATCACTCTATCCAAGCAATGTGTGTATGTGTCAGTGCATGTATTTGTCATACCTGTAAGTAACTGTCTATGTGCAAGAATGTAAGTCTATTTTAACAACATCAAGAAATAATCAAATTTTCTTCTCTAAGAAAATAAGGAAAACAAATTAACTAGCCAGCACAAACTACAATAAAATTAATCATAACAGAGGAGAATGTTTTCCTGAAGTGATCCATATTCACACATCCTTCTGTGAGGCTTTCATATATTTGGTGACATTGTGAAATGTCATTGAAGAGAAAGCATGTCGGTTTAGCCTTGAGCAAACGTGCACATAGTAGAAGAACTGTGCATATGCAATGCCTTTTTCTTCTTCCAAAAGGGACCTTTTTTGCTATATAGATAACTGAAGTTAAGCTTAGGCTAGTGAGGTGCTGCATGATAAGAACTTGGTTAGCAAACACATTGAGAGATTGAATGACTTGAATAATAAAATACCCAGCAGTGTGTTTCAGAGCTAACTGCATTTGCACTCTGCAAGGAGATCAATGCTTCTCCCTCATTGATTTTCTTCAGTAGCAGAACCAGGATTATGCACAATGTGAAACTGTATTCCCAGACATATTCAATCTGATTTGCTAGTCTGTACTAAAAAGGCATAGTGTTGTACTGAAAATGTAAGGTTAGAAAAATGTAACATAACACACTTTTACTTCTAGTAAGGCTGAATGTTAAACAGATGCATCATAATATATTCTGGGTGTCATGCAATCTGTTTCATAAAAATATTAGATTGGTGCTGAAGAGGTCTCATATATATATATATATATTTATGAGATGACAAAGAGAAAAACTGAAATGCATCGCATTCACATCACTTTAAAACACAGTGTAGGTTCTCTCTGGCAAATTTGAGCCTTAGTGTAAACATATAAAAAGAAATAATTTCTTCAAAAACTTCAGAGAAGGACTGTAGTACATCTTCAGAAAATAAATAACCTTGTAATTCACAAGGTATGTCAGTTTTCAAAAAGTCGTAATTACAGTAAAATATGTAAGTGGGAAATGATAGCTGACATGATCTTCATTCTGATCTGCAATTTCCCCTTGTTTATAGCTTCATTCACAAGCCTTGGGATCACCATGAAATGCTGCTCAGCTGTATTTCAGTTGGAACACAGGAATTTAATTAGATTAGCTCAGATTTTCCATAAGCCATATGCCAGTGGACATAGGCAAAAACAGAGATGAAGGAGAAAGACAGAGCAGTGATATCTTGAACAAAAATATTTCTTGTCTTCAGCTTCTGCCATTCCAGGCTTTAGACAAGTAGGCACTGGTCCTGGGAGCTCTAAGCTTCTTATGAAAAAGTGGCAAAATAATGCATGTCCTAGAGAGACTCATGTGTGCTTTACAGACATCATCCAGAACACAAGCTCTATCTAAATATCAAAATTTGATATCACAATTTATTTTTATCTGTGTTTATCCAATGCTATCGCCCAGCTAGGCATGTATGCACACCTACTGCAGAGCACTGGGACAGGCTACCCAGAGATGTTGTGGAGTCTCCTTCACTGGAGACATTCAAAACCTGCCTGGACACGTTCCTGTGTGATGTGCTCTGGTTGACCCTGCTCTGGCAGGAGGGTTGGACTAGGTGATCTTTCGAGGTCCCTTCTAACCCCTAAGATTCTGTGATTCTGTGAGCAATTCTTACATCATCCAAATACAATAAATGGCTAGCAGGAGCTTTAAGTTATTGCTACATAAAAACTAGGGCTAATGCATCCATAAGATTAGCAATTCCTGGTTGGTTGAGTGGGTAGGGTTTTTTCAGCTTTTACAGATGTGATCATGTGAGTGGGTAGACACTGCTCTGCTGCTTCCAGCTGCGATGGAAGGCATTACTGAAAAATCCTGAGTTCCATGAAGTGGACAAAGAGTGCTGTGTGTTACTTAAGTGCTAAAGGGTGGCAAGCAGCACACTGGAATAGTTCTATCAACTGTTAAAGGTCTGAATAGCTGTGATGAGAATAAACAGCAGCTTAGAAGCAAAGTATTCTCTTAAACTCAGGGGAAAATAACTCTGGATTTCTTTGTTTTACTCTAGTATAGACAAAAGCCTAGACATGGTCCTCATATATATTTTTTTTACTTAGTACTGGATATATTTGTCAATATGAAATATTTTATCAAGAAAGCACTTATAAGCCTACTTGACCCCTAATAATGAATCAAAATCCACTAGCCTATGCCCTTTTGTTGAATAAGGACATATGTATGGACATATCTAAATACTTTCCAAAATGAGACCTGAGTCTTGATCCAAAACCCATTAAAATTATTGCAAGACTTTCCACTGTTCTGAGTTCATGAAGTGCAGTAATTCATTCTCAAAAAAAAAAAACACTTTCACAACCTGCTTCTGAGGTGTTTTAAGTTCCATGTTAAAGTTAGATGCTAAACCAGTTCACTGAAAACTGTCTTGTTAATGAGGAAGTTACATATTTAGGACATGTTACCGTCATCTAGCAGTCTAAAAGACTTTGTAAAGTAATTTGGTAGTGAATAAGTAGGGGGATGCACACAGAAAACCAACACCATTGTTAAACCTCAAAAGTATGCTAATAAGTAGGGTGATAGACATGAAACTCCAAATAATGGAACTGTTATTCTAGCCCACCAGGCTGTCTCCAGGGTCTACTAAGTGGATTTGCCATGCTGTGACTAAATGTATCTCCAGTTTAGTACTTTTCATAGCCTAAACTATCATGTTGCAATATGTTCTCCCATTCATCAAACCAAATCAGGTTTAGAAGAAAACATCTTCTTCTAGTTAGAAAGGAAGCATATGTTTGTGTTACTTGCATACTATTTATTTACTTGCACTTAAAACAGAAGAATTGTCTAGAAATTACCTCTTTGTGAAACAGGCTATCAGCACAAGAATATCAGTGTGTCTGTCAAAAAATAAAAAGGAGCATTTTAAGAGAAAAAAACTAGAAGGAAAAAAACAAAACAAAACTGCAAAATATCATGAACTCATGAGCATGTGTATGTGTGTGTTTGTCTGACCTGAAGTTGATTGCAACGCAGAGCATCCTCCAAGAATTGTCTGAATCCAGGTTAGGCTGGATTCATCTACAGTTACTTGGCATTGACTAGAAGCTGTATTTAATTTTTTTTTTACAACAGCCACATTCTGCCAATAAAAGATCCAATTATTTTGGTTACTGGGTTGAATTTTTTAAAAGTACTTGCTGTTCCTCTTGAATCTGCTCTCAGTTACAGCTCTCTAAAGGGTCTGGCCCAGTGGTGGTTCTATAAATTCAAACATAAGTGGAAAAAGCTGCTCCTAACACAGAATGCACAAATCTGATGTTAAGTGATTTTCACTCCACTTCATCTTCTTATACAGTTTCCAGCCCTGAAAGTGGGCGGTTATGCAGTAAGGAAAAAATTAAATAATTAAAAAATCCATGTTGTGCACTGTCTCCAGTTTTCTATTGACCTTTTACAGCAGAGAAATGCACTATTACATTGCACTTGAAAAGCACTCAGATTAACTCATCCCAGCTTCTCATATGTACCAAGTGGTGCATTTTTAGAGAAATTACATTAAAATGAAGACAGGCAAGCAGGAATTGCATTGTGGTTTTATTTCCTATTATTGGCAGTTAAATTTCCGTCCACTTTTTGACATCTGTTAAAAAAAAAAACAAAAACAAAAAAAACAAAGGAAAAGAAGTCTTAAAGAACTACATAGCTTCTTAAATGGGGAAAAAAAAAAAAAAAGTCTGATATTTGGCTTTTATCATCCTCTCCTACCTGTTATTACAGTATCATTAGTGTTGGATAGAAACCTGATCTTCCAGTCATTCATAATCATTAAAATTCCTTTGGTTATTCTACAGATGTGGGGCTGCTTGGTCAGTGTCTGGCACAATTCCAAGTCAAGCACAGTGAAAACCTTTGTAACAACCGTAAGAGAGCCTAGTCCTGGATCAGCTGCTATAGCAGGTGTCTGCTCAGAGAAAGTTTCACTGTTTTGGTTTTTTTTAATTATTTTTTAAATGTTTTTCCCTCCCCATTATATATAAAAGGCTGTATACTAAAACCTTTTTATTAACCAAAAGTCACATGAGAGTTTGGTTCCATGGAGTGGCTGTTGGGAAGATCTGTCTTCTCCTCCTGTCCTCTTGGAAGAAAGTTTCTTTCTCCTTTGCTTTTTTTTTTCTGTGACCGTTTTCTTGGCCTCTCCATTTACTCTCATACTTCTTTATAGTAATTCTCTTAAAGCCTCTTGCTCAGCCAGAGGGTGTCTACCCTCTCTATTTTCCTCATCTCTTTACCCTCACCATTCCTTCACCGTCTTCTTGGTGGCACCATTACTTCGCCTTCACATCCTTGACTCCTTCCTGCCCTCCACTTTCCTTTCCATTCTCCATGTTTTCTGTGCTGTCTGCAGCTCCTCATCTTTGTATCTCGCATTGGGATTCACCTCCATGTCTTCCCATCACCAGTCTCACAAACATTGTTGACTTTGCATTCCCTTCGCACCAGGTTGTCTTCAGACTCTTCTGGAGGGATTACTTAAATCATGGTGTAGGACTCTCCTAAAAGGAGGTCTCCTCCTCCTTGACGTCCTGTCAATGTCCAGTGACATAATGAAATACGGGGCATTCTGTACCTACAGTTCACTCAGGTTATGGCTCACAGAGGGCCCTAAGGACTGGTTGGAAGACTCTGACTGCATTTACCATGCCATTTCTTCAAACACAATGTTCTTCATTTTGTGTGCTGGAGATGGAGCTTACTGTTAGAAAGAGAGAGCTTATTTATTAATGTTCCCAAGATTAGCTGCTAATTGTTACATATGGCCAGTTTCACTTTTTATCTTAGCAAGGTAATGATGGAGCATGTAGTTCCTACAGGCAGCCAGTGGTCTAGAGATTCAAAGATACAAAGCCAAAGTCTGTACTCAAAATGTGAGACAATTGCTTAAGCACTTATTTATATATATAACCACTTCAGTTGCCCTTCACAGAAAGGTAAGAAGGGTAAGAAAACAGGACTCTAACAAGCAAAAAACCCACCAGTTACCTGTGTCTCCTGCTCATTATGTATCACCTTAATGAAGCTACCTGTTACCAGCTACCTTCCTGCTGCACAAGATGCCTTTGGCTCAAAAAACTTTCTTCCATCTACTTAACCTGTTCCCCTTTATATCACTGCAATAAAAACCTATCAGCCATTGCAAAAAATCTATGTTTCTGATTATGACCCAATTTACAACCTACATTCATAACCAGCAAAGTCCAAGTATTACAAATACAGCTTGAAAAGACATAGGCAGTTCTACTGTCTGGTTTTGGTGACTTGCAGTCTTAGGAATTATACAAGGGAACTCTTAAGCATATGGTAACTGTAAGGCTGTCTGCCTGTACTGCCATTCAAATGAAACAACATCCTTATTAGCATCCAGGAAACAGAGCTGTCTTTTAATGTTCAACAGTGCACCACATTGTGAATGAAAAGTTATTATGACCCGAATTAAAATGTTTTCTTTCTCTTATTTATTTAGTCCAGTATGTAGCTAAGTACACCAGGGTAAATGAGAGAAGAATGAAAAATGCATGTAGCAACCACATATGTCAAATGACACAGAGATACTAGGATCTTCAACTTCTTCTATCCCATACCACTCAGAAACATTACTGATTTCTTAATTCAGTGTTGCAGTGCATTTAAATCCCAATTCTAATGTATTTGGCCTTACGTTTCTACCATTTCAGATAGTATTGCTTAGTCTTTCCAGCCTAATATAAATAAATAAAATCTGGACATAGAACTGATAATGTTGGACATATAAATGCAATGGATTAGCTTTTCTTTTTCTTTTTCCTTTTCTTTTTCTTTTTCTTTTTCTTTTTCTTTTTTCTTTTTTCTTTTTTCTTTTTCTTTTTCTTTTTTTTCTTTTTCTTTTTCTTTTTCTTTTTCTTTTTCTTTTTCTTTTTCTTTTTCTTTTTCTTTTCCTTTTTCTTTTTTTCTCTTTTTTTTTTTCTTTTTCTTTTTCTTTTTTCTTTTCTTTTCTTTTCTTTTCTTTTCTTTTCTTTTCTTTTCTTTTCTTTTCTTTTCTTTTCTTTTCTTTTCTTTTCTTTTCTTTTCTTTTCTTTTCTTTTCTTTTCTTTTCTTTTCTTTTCTTTTCTTTTCTTTTCTTTTCTTTTCTTTTCTTTTCTTTTCTTTTCTTTTCTTTTCCTTTCTTTTCTTTTCCTTTCTTTTCTTTTCCTTTCTTTTCTTTTCCTTTCTTTTCTTTTTCCCTTCCCTTACCTTCCCTTCTCTCCTTCTCCTTCTTCTGTTTCTTCTTCTGTTTCTTCTTCTTCTCCTCCTCCTCCTTTCTTCCTTCTCCTCCTCCTCGTCCTCCTCGTCCTCTTCCTCCTCCTCCTCCTTCTCCTCCTCCTCCTCATCCTCCTCCTCCTCTTCCTCAATTTCAGTGGCCACAGAACACAAGTTGGAACAAAACATGAAAACACTGCGTAGCTCACAATTCAAATTCCTGTAAGCAGAGGATTTTCCAATAAAATCCAGATACTTGAGAAGTATGGAAACTGCTGTGGCTCAATAAAGTTGATTGAGTGTCCTTGCCCACTTCATAGAGTACTAGTCAGTGGGGAGCAGAGGGGAAAGAAAGATAGAGAGGAACCATTTAAACACTCCCCCCAGAAAAAAAACAAACACAACAACAACAAAAAAACACACACAAAACCAACGAACAAAAAAGAGAAACAAACAAAAACAACAACAACAAACCCACACCCAGACCTAAAGATAATACAGACTTCACTATTAAGTCTCCAGATGTAATCTTGTGGAAATTCTCAAGAAGTCTGCAAATCTCATCATACTGCAAACAATTGAAGGCACTACTAAATGTAGTGAATGAAAAATTTACTAAGTCTAAATAGAGTGGTTGATCGGTTTGATATGTGACTGAAGGCTTCTCTTTTCTGCAAGCTATAATGGAAACCTTTTCATTTTCTTGCCTCTCCTGCAGCTCCCAAGTATTGCCCCTCTGCTGGGTGCTACACTGTTCTGAGCAAAGTAGCCCACTGTATTGTTCTGAGATGACTGTTCTCCAGGACCTTCATCCTGCAAATAATTGCTGCCAATTTTACTGCCAGACTGAAAGAAATTACTCTTCAAGGAATTAAAAAAAAACATTTTGCTCAAATTATTTTCGTGATCTGACTCCTAATTTTTCTTTGCATAACGTCAGGAAAGTTGTACCTCAAATTATTACAAACCTGCATAGCAGGGCTGGATGTTTTACGTTGAGGCACTGAGGCAGGTAAGAACAATGAGGGAATGTTGCCTAAACACAACGTTATGCAAAAAATCCTCAGTTATAATGAAAAATTCCTAAATATTTGCAGTGATTTGAGACTTGTCTTGCTGGGGTGGGTATTTATTTGTCTGATAGCAGAAAAAAATGTACTTGCTATGGATTTCAGAGGAAAGGAATGGAAAGGGACCCTTCTGAAATCTCCAGCCCGCCAAAAGGCAGAATGTATGTCCACAAACATATTAAAACAGAGAACTGAGTGGGACAAGGAAAGATTTACAGGAGAAAAGAACACAGCCCTTTCCTCTGATGCTTGAGCTCTGACCAGAAATGCTTTGTCTTGGATAATCACAGAAGTGGAGAAAGAAGGTGGAAAAAAGAGAAAAATAATTTGAGAAGATGGTAAGTTTTAGAAAACAAGGATTCAGTATGTGCTAGTGTTGCAAGATCAAGTTCACTTTATCTGAGCAGAGTTTTCTCAGATCCAATACTCTGAGGAAGAATGGCAGCTATCAGTCCTGTGTGCCCTTGTCAAGCTTTGCTATTAAAAACAAAACAAAACAAAACAAAACAAAACAAAACAAAACAAAACAAAACAAAACAAAACAAAACAAAACAAAACAAAACAAAACAAAACAAAACAAAACAAAAACCACAAAAAAAACCCCAAACAGCCAAAAAACCCCCAAACACCAACAAACAAACAAACAAAACCCAAATAAACAAGCAAAAAACCAACCAAACAAAAAACCCAACCACATGCACACACAGAGTCACAAAACCAAAGCCGTTTTTCAAGTTTGGCATCCACATTGGAGCAAAAATACTTTATCTTGTTATCACATTATCTTGTTCTGCATAGTTATACTGATACTTAGCTGCAGTGAAAGCTAAAAGAAACCCCCAAAAGTTGTTTTGAAACCCATGCTTTCAAGGTGAAAGAAACAATGTTGTGGCTGTGGTGAAGCTGGAATGCTAAACTCCTGTTAGGTATAGTTAGAAAATGTGATGTTCCTGTTACTATAGTTCACCTCTCAACTTCGGAGAAAGAACCATGCTGTGACACTGAACATTTTGATCTCTGAAGACACTCTTCAGATTTTAGAAAATAACCGTGACCTCTTTGGATCTTTAAACTACAGTCTGGATAAAATGAAATGAAATGAACATGGAGTTGAATTTAATTTCTGATCTTTGTTCAGCCAATCTCAACGTTTCAACCTTATCTCTATAGTTGAAACATCTGAAGAAAAGTGTCTAGGGAGAGCTCCCAGGTGGTGATTCTGCACTGGAACTTTACGTGCTCTCTGTCATCTGGGTCTCACAGCTCAGTTCATAGCAGAATATTATCTTGAGTAGAGCTTCAGAGCAGTTTTCCACATTTGCCTCTTCTGTTTCCTTCACAACATCTGAAAGCCTGGAGTATTTTCTGTATTAACTCTTCTTGGCATCATCCATGTTTCTGTGCAAAGAGAAAAGGATCATTAAGTTATGCTTCTAATTTCCATGTGTAGTCTCTGGTTATTCCTCAGTCTTGACTGGTGTACATTGCTATACCTTCTAGCACCTGCTTCCTCAGTGGTAGTTGGCTGTGAAGTTTAGTTGTAGATTGTTCCACATTTATTTCCTTCTGTGGGAAACAGTTCTTTTTCTTCCCCACATAAGTCTAAACAAAATGCCTTTTATGTCAGCAAAGACCTTCTGCTGATCATACCCAGCTAACAGACCAAAAATTGTTTTCCTGACTTTTCTGATCATTAGCAATCAACAATACCAGCAATATAAGAGATGCCAAAAATAGTCAAGATATTTAGCATCTGACATACAAGCTTCTTTGTCTGGGGAGAGGGAGTATCCTTAATGTGAAGCTAGAAAAAAACCCGATTCGTTCATGCCCCACCTTTGCAGGGTAACATTGGGTTTATAGTGAGCCGGAATGTGTTTCAAAGCAACATTCACCTAGATTTGTCTTCTGCAAACACTGTTCTTTACTTCAACACTGAGTTCCTATTCTCTTCCTGCTGTTGACATTTCTCTTTTTACTTGGCTTGTGTTCCTCTCAGTGTTTGTTGGCAGGATGCGAGAGCTAACCTCCATTTGTATTTTTAGCTTTGTATTTCATTGAGACTTTTGGATGTTTGCAATGAGAAACTGAAAATTAAACAGATGTGTCTTGGCAGCCCTGGAAATTCTGCTCATTGAACTCCTTGAACAATTCAGAAAACATCTCTGCTGAAGAATGAAACATGGTTTATGTGACTGTGTTATGTGAGTTGGAGGAAAGTACTAATACTATGAATGGTTTATATTACTTTGCATAGCTGGCATCAAAACCTTTGTTTAACATTCAAGTAAGAGAGAGATGAAAACTTAAGCAAGCTATGGTTAAGGCAGTCTAAAGGTCAAAACTGTAATATTAAATAAATCTTACATGGTTTCATAAACCTTAATTTATTGTCTATGTGCAACTGACATTTTAGCTCTTGGTTTAATACCAAGCACTTCAAAGAATTCTTGTAGAAGAATAGTCGATAACCCTCTTACACAGTATAATTGGAATTCTGCATGTTAGAACATTTGGTTTCTGAAAGATTTTTGTAAATGTTAATAGGTGTCTTTTAAAATGGTGTAAGTGTGAAATGCAATGAAAAGCAAAGGCTTAAATGTCACCATGTCTATAATTTTCATATTGTAAAAACTAAATAAGTTTTTCAGAATGAAAAATGTAAAGGCCTTCTGCAAGTTTGAAGATATAAGCTAGCTCATTATTAGTTTTTTAAAACTGGTATGAAAGACAAATTTTGTCAAACTGTGAGTTTTAGGCTAAAAAATATAGTTGAATATTTAACTATCTGACAGTGTTATTACTGCAAAGTCTTCCTATTTACTAGTACCCATTATGTGAGTATGAATAATTCATAGCAATAAAAGGATTTACCTGGAAAGCCTCTAGAGTCTCATCAGTAGTAGTCTCTAACGGACCCACTGGCACTAAGACTGAAAAGCTACTCACATGTGTCATGGTTGAGCATTATAATTTACAACTACTAACAAGGGACCCTAGTATGTCAGTAGGAAGGCTTGTGTCACTTCTTTGTGAGAGAGGTTGTGTATAACTGGAATGGAAAGCACAGATGTTTTAAGGTCAAGTGTGCATACCTTTTCCATTCACTTAGGCGGAGAATGGAGACATATTTTGGATTCCTGAAACCTGAAAAACTCTTGTTTTCATAGCCTCGCCCTCTACATTCTTTGTTAGTAAAGTCAATAGCACAGTAACAACCATGTGACAAAAAAGAAGTATTATTTATGACTTCTTTATCCTACCATACCTAACTATCTTTTAAGAATAAAGATGTAGGTGAAGAAAACTACAGCCTCAGCACTTTTTTGGGTGTTAACAAAGTTATCAGTTTACTATCTAGCCTGCATTATAGCATTTAGAGGGAAAAAAACCAAAAACCAAACAAACACCAACACAAAAAAGAAGACCAAAAAAAACCAAAGGAGAAAGAGAGAAAGAAAGAGAGAAAGAAAGAGAGAAAGAGAGAGAGAAAGAGAGAGAGAGAGAGAAAGAAAGAAAGAAGGAAAGAAAGAAGGAAAGAAAGAAGGAAAGAAAG
>NW_009953721.1:1079111-1097385 GCF_000747805.2 Chaetura pelagica | reverse complement strand
GGAAGGAAGGAAGGAAGGAAGGAAGGAAGGAAGGAAGGAAGGAAGGAAGGAAGGAAGGAAGGAAGGAAGGAAGGAAGGAAGGAAGGAAGGAAGGAAGGAAGAGAGGGAGCAGGTAACATAAACAGAAATCATGCCAAGAATGGCTTATCCTGACATGTGGGTTTTAGGAAGCCAAGAAATTTTTTACTCATGCACTGTAATAATAAGGATTTACTTTAAGCAAAACAAGATAAGATAATCTGTGTGAGCTAAAAGGAAAGCACTCTATGGTCTCACTGCAAAGTCTATGATTCCTCATTCCCTAAGCTGATTTCTTTAAACAGTAAACTTATTTACAAAGATTTTGTTAAAAGAGTGCACCAAAAGTTTCCACAAAATTGGCACTCTAACTCCTTTCAGGAAACAAAATAACTGTGGAAAATAGTGTTTCTTACACCAGTCAGGTAGACTGTAGGGACCAGAAGCCCATCTATAAGGAGGTACTCTCACAACCAATAGTTTATACATTTACTGTAGCACAAAAAACTCCTGTGGCTTTAGTTGTTGGAGGCTGCTAATTACCTCCTGATCAGAAAAGGGGAGGTGACATGTTGCAATGATTTTTATCATACTGTGTGGATTTCTGGTCTGGGAATAGAAGATTGGGGAGAAAGAGAAAGAAACAGTGAGGGAGAAAAAAAATAGGAAAAAGAAAAGGAGTGTCGACCTGCATGTAGGTAGTCACCATGCAGACACAGACAAAAAATTATGTTCTACAAGACTGGAATCAGGAGAGCATCACAAAACCTACAGCTTAGATGGAATAATAAATTTACTGATATTCCTGTTCATGGCTTCTTATTGTTGACTGCCATGTCGCTTCTATACAACACAATAGTCTAGAGCTGCTCTTGTGTAAGAGATATGCTTTTCATTTTCCTAGAAGATAGCAACAAATAATAAAGGAGGAAAAGAGGTTCTAATTTTGGAAGTTATCTTGTGTCCTGTGTCAGCCACTCTAGAAAAGTGAAACTTGGATAGAAACTGAAGTGTGACTACATTAGTCTGTATTTTATAAACACTATTGCCTAGTTAACAAGGAAGAATCTGAGTGGGTTTATTTCCATTGGAGTGTTTATGGCATCATGACTCTCAGTCTTTAGCAGGCTTTTTAAAATTAGTTTTTAAAGGGATGTAAGGTATATGTATTTTTAATTTATAGGTATTTAATTTTTTTATTCTTTGTTTGTATAATTCCAGGATTTTTCAGCATTTGAAAATATTATATCACACATCCTGAAAACCAACCACTGACTATGTATAATGGTCTCTTTTCTCCTCGAATAATATTTAAAAACAAACAAGCAAACAAAACTACAGCAGCAGCATAAAAGACAGATGCTAGCACCCATTTTTTTTATTTACAATAAGAATGGAAACCTTCATCTGGACCTATAGAGTCCAGAAGTCTAATACGAACATGCAGTAAATGCTAGCTGAAATATATTATGTTAGAAAAGAACATTTGTTCATTCCACATTCTGAATGATGCATTATTTTTCCATCTTTTCATTCAAAAGAAATCATCAAGTGAACTTGAAATCTGAACTAGTATTTTTCTGGCAGGGAAAGAAGCTCTATTTTCTCATTTGCAAAAATGAATCACAATTTGATCATTCTTAAAACTTCTAAAAGGTTAATTATGCTCTCTCCATGAGCAGTGAATAAAAACCTGCTTTATCTCTGCCCAAATGAAACCCACAGGGCTCCCATTCCCTCAAACTCTGCCTGGGGACCAAATTCTGCAAGCTGTCAATTAAGTCCTATCAGCTCATAGATCTGTGTGAGCTGTGTGAGCTGCAGATGATTTTCTCATCTGAAAAAAATGACAGCTCTCATTTGCCAGAGCTGTTGGGTGACTTTAAAAAATTCACAGCAGGAAAGTGTTATCTCACTTTGGGTTTGATGAAGAGAAAAAGAAAGAGAGAGAAACTGAGAGGCACAAAGGTCCTGGGTTAGAAAGAGTTCATTTCCAACTCTAAGATTTCCATCTGGTTGTGAAACCCCACTTGAACTCAAATTGCGTGTTTCAAACAATAGCAGAAACTGAACATGGCCATGTACCACAGCAATGTTTTCCTTGAATGGGGTTTTTTTTTTTTGTTTTTTTTTTTTTTTTAATATTGCGGCATAAGAGCCAACCATGGAGGAGAAGATACTGACAAAATAATAGAGCTAGCAGAACAGAAACTCCATCACTAAACATTTAACCTGCTGGAATTACTTCCTAGTTGAAGAAGGGCTTTTCAATTTGGAAGTGAGAATAGCAATATGAAAGGGAAAGGCTGAGTGTGTGAGAGAATATTATTTCACTTACCTTGCAAATCTAATTGTGTTGTTTCCAAGCAAAATAAGAGGAAGTAAAAAAATTGCACTAAGCATTTGGCAGTAATTACATTTCTACCCGTTTATTTTATTATTATATTTTAGAATCAGCTCTTGAAGAGTCAGACTCAATAATTTCCAACAAAGACACAGGAACTACTGCTGAGGCTCTGCAAAGGTTAGAAGCTGGAGTTAAAGTAATTAATTTTAGTTCTGTTATAAATAGATTGTGTTACGCTTAGAATGTGTATGGGACTCAGGAATCTAGGTTCTGCTCATGGCCCTGCTTTGACCTTTGTAAAACTGTTCATTCTTCCTGTATGGTACTACTGGCTTAGCTGTAAATAAAAAAAGTAAATAAAAAATTTTAAAATAGGTTGTTCCGTCAGTTGCATTCTTAATTTCTGTACATTTAATATGCAAGCTTTTCAGGACAGGCATAAATGACCCTGTCTTGTTGGAAGTTCTTACTCAAAAGAATACAGTAGTAAATGCACTACTCTTTATTTGAGGAAATGTAATTTGAGAGCTAATTTAAAAAAAAAAAAAAAAAAAAAAAAGTTCTGATGTAGCTCCACATTTATATGATTTTATTTGCCATAATATTCTTCCTTCTCTGTCTTTCTCTCTCTCTCCTTTTTTTTTTTTTTTTCCTTATTTTTCCTGATTTGTCAAAGCTGTCACCAGGTAAACCATTTTTGACATTACAGTCAATTAACTGAGCTCATCACAGGATGAGATGGGTTTTCCACAGGAAGCTTCAGTGCTATATTAAATTTTTGTCTGAAAGCTGGGAAGTTCCACTGTTGTAAAATACACCAGGACTTCACATCAGTGTTATTAACATCAATACATGACCGATTTCTGGGCAACCTACAACTTCGGAAAAATTGGACTCAACTGGTTAATAGAAAGGGGGAAACAATACTTAAAGAAGGTGAGCTAAGAGCTAACTATACTGAGAGGAACTTTCGGAAGTACATCTGTATCTACAGAGCAATCTATTAATGTGGTACCTGATTTTTGTGAAATTACCGTATTCTATTTTAGTTCTACAGTTCCTCTTAAAAATTATTATTAAAACTACTATACTTTAAACTATATTATAATCAGCAATGTGGAATAAAATTGTGGAGTATTTTTAATTTTTTTTAGAAATTTCTGAAACTGGCTGCAATGTGATATATTGAAATATCTTTGTGAGGCTTCATCTTCTTTTCATTAAGCAGCAGAACAAAACAGCTATCATTAAATACATGTTGTTTATATGGCAATATTCTTCCACATCTTTAAAAAGATCAAACGAAGGCTGCAAATTCATAATGATCTAATTACATTTTAAATGCTCCAAGAAGCTTTAATGAAAAGTTTCAGATTTCTTAATTATGCTATCAATATTACCTAACACAGAGAGAAACAGAAAACCAGTTAGGAAGTAAATAACTTAAATTGCTGAAAAACATGTAAAATATTAAAGTATTGTCTGATTTCACTTCCAGGTTCTATTTCGTAGCCTTAGAAATTATCATTTTAAGATTCTGTATAGCAACACATATTTTTAGATTTTCAGAAAAAGTCCTCAACAACACATCTGAGAACACAAAGTCACAGAATGATTCATCTTTACCAGAATAAGTATCCAAAAACTAGAGTTCAAGATGTAAAACCTTGGAGCCCCTGGTGAACTACGAGATATTTTTTATTTGTCTATGTGAGTGGTGATATCTATGCATTCTTTTCCTCTGCTACTTTCCTGAAGGCTTTGTGATTTCCTTCCTAGTCTTTGGTTACCATTCTTTTCTCTTCTTCTCTATCACAGTTTCTCCAGCCATAATGCATTTGATCCTAATTACTCTGTTTACGCTAAGAATTGTTTATTTTCCATCTAAAGTAATAAATCTTTGGAAAAATTAGTAACACAATTACTAGTTTCATAATTAATGCGCTTGCAAAGTCAAGGAAAAAAACACAAGAATATGGGAAAAACAACTAATACTTCAGTGAGTTTCATAAGTGTTGCAAAGTTTCATCTGCCAGAAGCACATGGTTCATCACCCTGGTAGGTGCAGCTCACTCATTAATGGTGTGATTTTGGGATGAATTAAGAAAACAAAACCAACACTAGCACGGTTGGTACAGCATAGTTAACTGAACTAGGCAACTTTCTTCAGTCTGGGGACAAATGGGGAGAATGAACCAGCTGAATGTCCAAACGGTTCATGGGAAACTCAAAAGGACAGTTCATGCCCTCAGGAGAAAGCCTGACCCTCTGCCAGTTATTTTAAACGTCAAAAGGAAAAAGTGTGTATAGGGAACACAGGGGGGTTATTTTTGTGTGGAGACTAATATTCCTTGCTGATTCACACATCTAACAATTTTTCTCAATACTAATGAATCTATGACATTCTGGAGCTCTCAGTGTACTGGATGTAAGCAGGAAGATGTCAACAGCTCACACCTGGAAATGGCAGCTCTGCTCCGGCACTTCCCTTGTCACCAGTGTCTGTGTTTCTTCCATTTAGTCATTGGACTCATGAGTTGGTTGAACTCTCATTTCTAGGCAATCCTAGGAAACTTCTCCAGTATTAAATATAGTTGAAGTTTTTTCAGAAAAAAATTTTGAAAAGACCCTGCCAGCCAACAGTGATGTCAGCCTACTACATTCCTTGTCCTGTGAAATCAACATTTTCATCTGCTTTTACACTGAAAGGTGGAGCAGAATTTGGAAACAAGAACTTACATTCAAAGCTTACTGTAACAGGAGATGCAGCACATTTGCAAAGCCCTGGACTTGTACATACCCGCCAGGTGCAAATAGGGGCTTGTATGAGCAAATTTCAAATGTTTACCAATATTTGCCAGTTCAGTGCTCTTAGCTATCTCCCAATGTAAAACCATCCTTTATGCTGAGTTCAAAAGTGCTTGTGTACATTTCAGGTTTTATTTTAATTTGCATTCCATTTTTTTTGAATGTAAAGTAGGAACAGATGAATCACAGAATCATAGAATAGTTTGGGTTGGAAGGGATCTTTAAAGGTCACCTAGTCCAATCCCCTGCAGTGAGAAGGAATGTCTTAAACTAGATTAGGTTGCTCAGAGCCCTGTCCAACCTGATCTGGAATGTTTCCAGGGATGGGCATTCTACCACCTTTCTAAGCAACCAGTTCCAGTGTTTCACCACCCTCTCTGTAAAAAAATTTCTTCCTTATATATAGTGCAAATCTACCGTCTTATAGTTAAAAACCATTACCCATGAAACCCTAGAAGATTTCTGTAAACACTCATAAACAGAACACTAGTAAATTCACATAACTCTTCTGCCAACAACAAAATGTTTTTCCTCATTTTCCACTTTTTTGTTGTTGTTGTTGGGTTTTGTTTGTTTGTTTTGTGGGTTGTTTGTTTTTGGCCAAAGGCACTTAGAATTACACATGATGATTTATGTATTATTCCATGTTTCTAATAAATAGCTAGATTTGTGGAAAAGAATAAGGATGCAATCAGCTTGGAATTTTGATTACATTTCTATGTAGCTCCTGTTATGATCAGGATAAAGATTCTCTCTGATTTCGGTGACAGTTACATAAGACCAGGAGCACTTTATTTTTTTAAAGCAATGTTAAGTGCTGCTGTTCACTGACAGTGTTTCCCAGACACCAGTGATTGTTCACTGACCCTGATGTGAACTTGTGTTTTTTTTCTGCCTCTGTTTATAGACACCCTTTCTCTGTCACGCTTATCTACCCTCATCACAGAGGCCTGTTTGACTTGCTGCAAAATTGTGATGGACCAAATAAGAAAGCCTGCAGAAAACTGTTTATGGCTGAGTGTGTTAAAGCCAGTATTAAAAGAAGCCACAAAAATAATATTTACATAGATCATGGACTGTATTTTACCATTCTTCCTGTGACATCACTCAGCTCATACTAAGAAGATTAATAATAGGAAGTGGAAAAAAAATGCAACTCACTTAGTAATCTAGACACTGGAATGGAAAGCCATTCTCTACAGCTCTCTACTTCAACCTTTTCAACCTGACAGGGCAATATAATACGTTTCACAAAATTCAGGGTCTTTTCCAAATGTTTGCCCATATTTTGAGCAAGGGTTATGCTTGCACGACTAAGAGACTTTTCAATTTTTATTTTTTTTATTTTTTTTGGTCAAGCTGACAAACAAGCCTGTAAAAAGAAGGGAAAGGAAGGGAAAGGAAGGGAAAGGAAGGGAAAGGAAGGGAAAGGAAGGGAAAGGAAGGGAAAGGAAGGGAAAGGAAGGGAAAGGAAGGGAAAGGAAGGGAAAGGAAGGGAAAGGAAGGGAAAGGAAGGGAAAGGAAGGGAAAGGAAGGGAAAGGAAGGGAAAGGAAGGGAAAGGAAGGGAAAGGAAGGGAAAGGAAGGGAAAGGAAGGGAAAGGAAGGGAAAGGAAGGGAAAGGAAGGGAAAGGAAGGGAAAGGAAGGGAAAGGAAGGGAAAGGAAGGGAAAGGAAGGGAAAGGAAGGGAAAGGAAGGGAAAGGAAGGGAAAGGAAGGGAAAGGAAGGGAAAGGAAGGGAAAGGAAGGGAAAGGAAGGGAAAGGAAGGGAAAGGAAAGGAAAGGAAAGGAAAGGAAAGGAAAGGAAAGGAAAGGAAAGGAAAGGAAAGGAAAGGAAAGGAAAGGAAAGGAAAGGAAAGGAAAGGAAAGGAAAGGAAAGGAAAGGAAAGGAAAGGAAAGGAAAGGAAAGGAAAGGAAAGGAAAGGAAAGGAAAGGAAAGGAAAGGAAAGGAAAGGAAAGGAAAGGAAAGGAAAGGAAAGGAAAGGAAAGGAAAGGAAAGGAAAGGAAAGGAAAGGAAAGGAAAGGAAAGGAAGGGAAAGGAAGGGAAAGGAAGGGAAAGGAAGGGAAAGGAAGGGAAAGGAAGGGAAAGGAAGGGAAAGGAAGGGAAAGGAAGGGAAAGGAAGGGAAAGGAAAGGAAAGGAAAGGAAAGGAAAGGAAAGGAAAGGAAAGGAAAGGAAAGGAAAGGAAAGGAAAGGAAAGGAAAGGAAAGAAAAGAAAAGAAAAGAAAAGAAAAGAAAAGAAAAGAAAAGAAAAGAAAAGAAAAGAAAAGAAAAGAAAAGAAAAGAAAAGAAAAGAAAAGAAAAGAAAAGAAAGGAAAAGAGTATTCCTGTCTGCAGTTCGTTTCAGACTGTAAAACTGATTGTCATTGTGGTCAAAATGAGAGAGTGGTTTTGAGTTTTTGGAGGGTTTTCTTCAACTATGTACGTTTTCCTGTAACACAAGAAACCCATAACTAGCCTCAGTGCAAGGGATCTTCCACCTCTTATATCACCACCTCTAGAGTGGCAATCAAATCAGCAAAGAGTTTCATGGCACAAGTGTGAAGAAATATGAAGGGTTTCACTTTTTTTTTTTGTTGTGGATGAGTCTTCATGCTAGATCACTGCCCACCTTTCCCATTATACACCCTGAATATATTAAGTAACTATTTATGTAACTATGTTGTATTCTGCTTCTATGAAATGACAACACTAAGATACTTTTACTAGACAGATGTCTTTTAAACAATGGTTGAGCAAACAATTGGACTGACTCATTTGAGTAATAATCTTCAGTAGGAGCAAGGAAGTCAGTAGAGGTGAACACTGAGGTGCAACACACTCTTTGATCTGTCTTTATATCACTGCTTTTTTTTGCAAATATCAAATCAAACCTGTACTGGTAAATTATGTATGTAACTGACTTGGAAGCATAAAAACCATAAAAAGTAAAAACCTATTCCTTGCTCTGGTACTCTGACTGATGCAGAAACCTGTGCATTATGGAAAAGCAAGCTTGGAGGTACACAACAGCTTGTGAATTTCACTGATCTGTGTCCCACAGGCATTCCATTTTCTGTATACTGGTATTTTAAAACAAATACAGAGACAGAAGACTTTAAGAAAATATTTGAGGCAGATATGTCTAAAACAATTCTAATTTTTGCCTCAACTTTCCAACCAGAAAGTCAGTTGATTCTTTCTGAAATACTCGATGCCTGATCATAAGGTACCTCTTCAGTCAGCTTATGGATAACAGCAGATTAATAACTGACTGATTCAGCATGCTTCAGTGCTGAATTAATTATACTTATTGCCTGCTTCTTTGGCATTTTTTGATTCTTGAACAGGTCTGCTGCTTGGCAAATAAAGGATTATTCACTTCACAGCAATGTCCAGGCTGAGGGGAGAGGAACACCTAAGAAAGTGATAATTCTCTGTCATCATGCTTAGCAAAGTCAGTTGCAGAGAGCCGTCACAGTTTCACTTCACAAGCTGCAATTAATGGTCTTTCTCTTTTTTATATAGCATAAAGCATTCGAATTAACTGGAGTTGGATTTCCCTGTCCTGTACATAGGTTTAGTATACTGTTCATGGAGAGGTTGCTCACCACAAAAAGTACCTTTCTTCTCTACTGAAAATCAGACAGGTTATTTTACTGCAAAAATCCCCCTTGCCCATCAGATTTGTATTAGCACACTTGCAGGATGTTACTGTGTGAAACACAAAGTTTGAAAAGACATGGATATATTTGGAGGGGGTTTTAGCCAGAGAAAAAACAAACCAAAACAAAAAACAATGGATTTCCATAGCAATTTTATTGCACAAAGGTTATCCCATATGTAAAAATATTGTATGTAAATAATACGGAGGTTTACATTGTATTTAGACTAGGACAAACATAAATGCATCAGAGACGCAGCACTGGCTCCTGGAAATGGCTTCTGTGTAGGCAAGAAGAGAATGTCACACTGTGTTGTGCAACTGGACGTAGGCTGTGTTCCATGGTGTGGAGCAAACTGATTGCAGTCTTATGATTACATTTACAATAACATTTGCTGGAAAAACCATTAATCTGATTGTGCTTACTGACTATTGTGCAAACAACCTCTGTGACATCTGTAAACAGCACATATCTTATTAAATTACTATGCTCTAAAAATACTGCCAAAAGCGAATTTTAATGGTTATTTCCTAGCAGCTCTGAAGGAGACCTGGCAATCATATTGCTTCTTCACAGGAGCTAGATGGTTTGAATGAAACACTCAGAGAGGTTTTGCAGCTGTGGAGGATATGTTACTGAATTTAAATGATCCAGTACAAACGTTAGAAGTCCTGAAAATATGCTCAAGTAATTGCACACAGGTATTTTTAGATTACCCCTTGAATACAGGAGGACTGGCAGTGAAGAAAAGAGATGGAAACAGAAAGACTGCCAGGCAGCCTTTCTCCATTATAATAATGGACCCAGTTCTGGAGGTGCTAGCTACTCTTTACTGCTATTTAATACTTATGGTTTCAAGTGAAATAAACAGCACGTACTAAGAGAAGCAAACCAATGTTGCATTCATGACCTTACACCAAACATCCTTCATATTGAAACTCAACTGATTGACATGCAGATTTGTTTCATAAACAAAAAGCAGTGTTTTCCCTCTAAACAATTCACTGTGAGCAATTTGTCATTGCAAACAGCTTCTGGCAGTTGACCAATTCCTTTCAGAGAATCCTTCTTTAAACCAACTGGTCATTAAAAACTTGCCTCCTAACAATGGCACTTACTCATTCCTAATGAATAATTTGCCTCGATTACTGTATTTGCTGCATTAGATGGAATGAAGCTTGTATGTCATACGCAAAATTGATAACACTAAGTTATAACTTAATTGTCTTTCTCCTCATCTAAAAAATCCTGGGTAATTTTTAATTCTCTCCTTTTCATAGGCAACATCTGAACTCACAACATTTTAAAAGGCCAGAAGTATTTGTTTAAATACAGCTATTGATTAGGCCTTACATATATATGCTTCAGATTTTAAATAATTATTTTCCTTTCATCATGTGAAAGAGGTATAGTCCACAGTAAAATCATTCACAGTAGCAGAGAACAATTAAAATTTAAACTTACCAGCAAAATAGAGAAAGAAAATGCAAGAATCATGATAAAATGTAATGGATGTTTGAAAACAGGTAAATAGAGATTAAGAGTATACTCAATTCATATTTGAGCAACGTGGAACAGCTAACTTTTAGCTTGGAACACTAAAAAGAAGTATACAAAAATTCTTATTTACACTAAGTTTTTTTAAATGTAAAAAAAAACCCAAAAAACAGCTTATAACACTTTATTTTACTTTTATCCCTCTCTTTCAATCAGCTTTTTTTTTTTTTTCTTTCTTTCATTGATCTCAAAACTTGTTAATAGCTCCTCGGTATGTTGAGTCAAATCAGTTCATATTGGCTGTATGTGTCTACCACCTCTGAAACAAAAGAATGTTAAAATGAAAATGTTGAATTGAGAAGTAGAACACCTGAAATTCAACTCACATTTTCATGGCAATCCATTTCTGTTCAGTCTTTTGTGTTCTCTGTGATCTGGAAGAAACCGTTTCTGCAAGGTGTGACTTTCTCATCTGACAAATTAAGACACTAATCTTTCTGATCTCCCAGGTGCTGTCTGATTCTAACCTCATTGGGGTCTATGAAGGTTGTATAAAGCTTGGAGATGAGAGTAGCAGAAAGGTCTGTAAAGAATAGAATAGAATAGAATAGAATAGAATAGAATAGAATAGAATAGAATAGAATAGAATAGAATAGAATAGAATAAGGAGAAAAGTATTTTAGCCAGGGCTGATAATACTTCTTGTCAATACTGACATAGTAGTTTCTTTTTCCATTATTTATAGGTGTTTTGGTTAAGCTAAAAAAGTATAGCCTCTCAAAGAGTATTTAAGAGGTCTTATTTATTGGACTATAATTAGTTTCCAGTGTAGGTATAGAGAGTAAGTTACAAAGTGTTTTTCTTGAACCAGCTATGTCCTGTTTTTATAAGGGACTGCCTTTTGTTTGGGTTAGTGCTGACTGGATTTCTCCCAACAGTCTTGTTTAATGGGAACTAGACTGATAAGGGATGCTAAAAGTTTCCCTAAATATACACCAAATGAGTTTTTCTGTTTCAGCCTCCTAGATTATAGAATTAAGAATAAAACATGAGAACTAGTAGATGACAGCAGAGAGGGCAGTTTTATTGGATAAAGAAGAAAAAGGAATTAGGACAGAAAAATATTTTACTAGTGGATGACTACATTGTTCCCAGATAATTTCTGCTACCTTTTGATGCCTTAAAATACCACTTCTGTGAGTGAGTGTGAACACATTCAGTGTTGACAGTTCATGCTGTTGGAAAATATATTCACTACTGAAAAAGTGTCTCACATGTCATAAGAAGCTCAAACAATAGATAAAACCCAGTGAGTACCCCCAGGAATAAATAATTCAGAGATTGCATGAAATTTGCTTTACTTTACTTCAGTGTGGTCCAGGAATTTGGCTATTCTTTCCTAATATTTCTGTGGACTTTATACACTAATGCATAATGTATCTCCAAGAATGCCCTGATATAACCAGAAAAGAAAAGAAAAGAAAAAAAAAATTAAAAAAAAAAAAAGCTGCAGCATAAATATATGCAACCCATTGAATCTGTGTATTTCCTAATACTACCTTGTCACAAAACACATTCTATCTATACCCCACAGGACTTTAAATGGTACTAATAGTGTAGGCTACTAGCTTTTCTCACCAGAGCAAACAAAACTGTTTTCCTGGGACACTGCCTGGTATTCAAGAGGTAGTTGGAAATAACTTGGAGGCACCATCTTCTTTACCATCACCGCCCTGCTAGTACTATTCAGAAGAATAAGTTATTGACTGGGCTATGTTCTCTCGACACTAATATGTAATTTGATGTGTGTACTGGGTCTGGCTGGGATGGAGGCAAGTTTCTTCATTGCAGCCCCAGTACCATGTGGTACTGTTTTTTATATTTGTAACAAAAATTGTGGATAACTCCAATGTTTTGGCTGTTGCTGAGTAGGGCTTGAATACTGTTAATCTGTCTCTCGCTCTCTCAGAGAGCTGGTTTGGGATGGGCAATAGGTTGAGAGAGGATGAAGCCAGGAAAGCTGACCCCAAAGTGCCAAATGGATATTCTGAAATACATAATGTTATCCTCAGCTATAAAACTGGGGGTGGGAGAATTGTTCCCAAAGTTGCCTTTGCTGAGACACTGGCTTGATATAATTCTGCTGGTGGGAGGTGGTGAGTGATTGCCTTAGCATCACTTGTTTTTGGTTGTTTTGATCTTTTTTCTTCTCTTGCCTTCATTTATCAAAGTGCCTTTAGATTGACTCCTGAGTTTTCCTCAGTTTTGTCCTCCTCATTTTTTCTTTTCTCCAGCCTGGGGGGAAGTGAGTGAGCAACTCACTTTAGGGGACTAAACTTACAGTCACAGTAAACATACCACAACGCAGAAGCCAACTGTACAAGGAATACAATTAAGTGAGACAGGACTTGTCACATTCAAGGCATAGTCGTGCAAATGAGCAAGAATTTACAAGTGTGCAAAAATATGCCAGTTTCAGAGTCACCTGTGAAGAGTCTTATTTGCACATCTGTTTGCCTTTTGCAAATGTTATTTATTTTATGTCCCTATCTCATTAGATACATTGTGAATTACTCAGTTGTTTGGGAAGGTTTCTAACTTGCCATTCACTGAGTTTTAGTATTCTGAGAACATTAAACATTCTGGAACAAAACCAGGGGGAATGTGATTATTTCTCTGCCATCAGTTCCCCTTTCCTGTCATCATTTTCATAAATTAATGGAGGGTTTACTTCAAAACAGTGAGACTTTTTTTCTCTTGCTTTTTCCTTGGACTTCCCAGAATTTCACTTTGCTGCCAAATAAGTCTTTATTTATTTATTTATTTCAGTATAAATATATTTGTGAATAACATATACCGCACTGTCCATGCATCTATATGACCTTAAGTTTATAATTTTTATCTGCAATCAGTAATTCAGAACACATATTATTGCTTCCATGGGTCCTAATCAAACTTGGATCTAATACTAGTATCTAGTCCTAGAACTGGAATCACTGAGCAAAGGAGAGGGCCACCCAGAGCAGTCACATCATTGAATGTGTTCTCACTGAGTGAGCTCAGACCACCAGCTTGATACCATCCTGCTGGGTCTTAGCCAATCTGAAACTCCTGCTTTTCAATAACTGCCACAGGACACATGGGTTTATGGAGGGTCTTTACAACAGAATTTGTTAAAGTCTTCTGCTCTTCCTTCATCACACAGGCTGCCATTGATCTGGTTCAGAACATGGTGGTAGAGACAATAAGGGCACAGCCAGGTGGGACCCTAAAGCGTGTGCTTTGTGCTGCTGAACACCTGCTTCTGCATTAGTTCGCTGAGGTGCTCTGGCATTGTACTACATGGACAGCTCATGGCAGCAACTCTGGGTAATTGTAAGTCTTGCATAGCTTTGAACCAGAGATCTCCCCTTGCAGGGGAATACCCATCTTTCCTTGGTTGTCCATTCTCTTGTGTTTTATGACACTAGGAGTCAGCTTTACAGCCTTGTTTATGTACTTTTAAAGAAAAAATAATGCTATATGCATTAATGCGAAAGTGTCTGAGATTATTAAGGCTGCCTTAATTTTCAGACTTTTCTTATATTACAAGCTAAAAAGTTAACAGGATTTTGGAGGGCTAGTGCGGTGGAGATAAGGTCAAGTCAAATGCTATTTTAGCATATATTTGTTCTTGTTGTCTCATTTGTTAGCCATTACCATGGCATGGGTCAAATTACCTGAAAATAATTGCGTTCTCACTGCCAAATTCTATAGCAGTAACAGACAAAAAGAATGAGACAGTCTGGAAATGGAAAACAACAGTCTAACAATTTCTATTTCTTTTTTTTTTTCTAGACACTCACTAGTATATTACTCCACGTCCAGGGTGCATGACAGTACAAGCACTTAAGACAAACTGTGCACCCACTTTATGTCCTGACAGAGCTTATATGATTTTTAGCTTGAGTTCATCATGAGGTTCATATTTGCAATGTTGTTACAGTGTTTCACTTGACCAAAACTCTCTTTTGTCATCATCATCTATCTGTCTGTTTTGGACATTTGTTTAATAATTTAGAGGTACTCTGCATGCACGCTGAGTACCTCACTATAAATGCCTTGGCACGATTGGATTTTATTTATTTATTTATTTATTGTCAGAGGCCATCTACCTTGTAGGTCTGGTGCATCCTACTACAGTAGCCTGGCTACAGTGGCCTCCAAACCACATGTGGAAGATTCCTGTAATTCACAAGTTCTGGGCAGTGTCTCACACCACCTGCTACAGTCCTGGCTGGTTCATTTTCCTCTCCTGCTTCGGACAGTAGCTACATTTGCCCAGGAGCCATACTTCACTGTTTTGCCATACTACATAGATTGTAAACTATAGGTTGGACAACTCTGGCATAATTTTTGACATGACACACACATTATTCTCATTTTCTCTGTGGGATATTTACTTGTCTGGGAACATAAAATAAATGCAACCAGTGTTAATGCATGTATCAAGGCTTGGTCTTTGATATGTGGCTACACCTGTACTGCAGGTACTAAATTTTTCCTGATGTCCCTAAGCCTTTCTAGCAATTCCAGAAGATATCCATAATAGGACTGTCAATCAAAAATGAGGCAGAGGGAAACACTGTCTCAAAGTACAAGGTGGCCTCAGCACAGTGCTGATTCTCAGACCAAATGGCAACTGCAAAGTTAATGAAACAGCTGGCAAAAAGGCTCACCAGGAAGTGAGTTGCCATCTCTAAAACCATGTGATCTACAGTCTCATAACTAGATCCTGAGAAAAACAGAAGGGTTACAACTTTGTGAATCAAGTGGCACTAATATACCTAGAATCTTGGTGAAATTTCAGTTGCAAATTCCCAGTTTATACTGCTTATTTCAAATTACAGCTTTATGCTTAAGTTGTGTCAAAATCTTTTTCACTGAAGTCAACAAAACCTACTGCATGACCTAACCTCTTTAGAGCATTTGATCACAGAACAATTTCACAGGAATTTCACCAGTCTGAGTATGTACAGAGAAACATATAGTTTTCATGTATTTGTTCTACTTTTCCATTCTGGTATATTCCTAAAATTAAAGGCCTTATAACTAAAGAAAAGGCCTTATAATTAAATTAATTGCTGATATGAATATGGATGCATGAATATGGGTATCAAGTATATGTGTATATATATATACATACCCATAATCATACATATAATTTATATGCATAGATACATAGCTTTCATCTGTTATCCAGATAGCTATCCTGTATGTCACAAAAGACTCTCAAAAAGAGACTACAAAAAATAAGTTATTTACAAAAAAACAAAACAAAACAAAAAAAAAACAACCCATAGTGTGTAATATTGATTATTTCTTCATTAAATCCAGGAATGGTTTCTTTTCTTTTTTTCTTGAGAGTAGGAGCTCTATGAATTCATGTATGATGTGGGGGTCCTCCACTTATATACCTATGCTGCTACTGCTATTTCAAAAACAGAACATATACATTTTATTTGAATTTGCAAATGTCATTGAAGGTGGCAGTTCACTAAATGTTAAGGAGAATAGAAAATATTTTATAAGCACAATCCATTTAAACAGAGAATGCACTTAAAATTTTTATATTCAAACACAGACAACTGACAATTCACAAGCAATTGGTAATAAAAGCTGATTATCATATGGTTTGCATCTTGTCTCTGTATGTTTTGCATCTTCTGGCTTCTTTCAGTAAGATCAGTCTGGGGCTAGTCTCTCTCACATGAGTAATGCTAGAAGATTGACTTCACTACAGAGCAAAAGAGAAATTGTTTAAGTAAAGGTAGAGACTGTATAAATCATAAACCACTTTCTCAGATAAAGGCCATTAGGTAAGCCTGTGTACAAATTTGACACTTTTTTTCCTTGCTTTTGACAGCCATCTAGATAGACTTAAATATACAAGATCTGACTAAAGCTTTCAAAACTTCATAATAGAATATTTGTTAACCTTGTTCTCTGTGATAGCCATAGAACATAGATAGTGCTCTTCAATGGAAATAAACTGATGTATTTCAAAAGTTTATCCCCAGTCTTAATCAAGTTTGCTCCTACAGCTGAACAGTCAGTGAACTTGTTACTTGCACAACAAATGTAGTTGCTGCTTTATGTTTACAGGGAGTGGGTTTAGTCTAACTAGCCTGCTGGAAATAGCTCCACAGCTTTATTATGGCTCTAACATCTATAGATGCATTACAGAATTCAGCTGGCTGATGGGTAATTTTTTAATTATTTAAATACCATAATTTGTGAGACTTAGGTAAACTTCAAATGGAGCTTGTGTGTACTGATCAGGTATTTGAAAGACATGCAGAACCCTCAGCAGATATAAACTAATGTGGCACTGGAGATTTCCAGGGTGCTGGATCTATTCCTACTCCAGCTGAGCAGCTGCCCAGGTACCTAGCTGCCTCTTTCATCATCAAGAAAAGAGTTGTGAATAGATACTGAGGAATCTTCCCTTATAGATATCTGACTTTTCAAAGTCTTTTTTGGGTTTTGTTTTATTTCAGCTAGGGGTACTCCACCTCCTTTCTTATGCCAGCCCAAGTTCAGCAGAATAGATTAAACATCACAGGTTTAATATGCAGTTTTTGCAGAGACAGCTTTTTTTTTTTTTTTTTTTTTTAACCCTCCTATTAACGACATGACCTTTATTGGAATCAGCACCTCTTCATGTTTCACAATCGCACAGCATGGTAAAAGATGAAACTGGGGTGAAGAACAGCTCCTTCTTCTCTGAAGCAGCCTGTGCACTTATGAACAGAGCTGTCTGAGCACAGTTCAGAGTCAGTCCTGACATGAAAGTTGAGCCAAGGCCACTTTAAGATAAAGCATCTGGCATTACAGCAGGTCTATACATTGCAGTTATGAGACTTTCCCTGCTTTCTTCTCCTGCCTTTTTAGTTTAATAGCTATTTGGTTTACCAAGGGGTTTTTTTCAGAAATTTTAGGGGAAAAAAAAAAAAAAAGCCCATCATGAATGTTACTGAGTGCTTTGCTGTCTCAATGGCAGTGGAAGTCACTCAGCACCACACAGAATTAGACCATTAGCAATTACATCCTCAGAAGTGAAAAAAAAAGTCCTTTACTGCACATTCCTCAAAATTGCAGCCAGGTGTCCTTGTTTGAGCCAGGGTTTCTTTCTCTTCAGTGAATTCTCTTTTAAGCAGCTCACAGTAGGACACAAGGGAAATAGTAAGATTTTGCCCCCACTGCAGAATTTGGAAAAACAATCATGATAATAATAAACAACTACTGTCACATGACCTGAAGACAAACTTTCAGAGAAAACTGCCAAACGGTGGTTTCTTTGTTTGATGTACCTCTGTCCACTTTTGTGTCTGATCAGTCTCCCCTTTCTCCTGTTTTTTTTCTGGTTTTGTGATTGCCAAACTGTCCCTGAGACTATACCTTATATACATCTACAGCAGGCTTTAGATAAAAGAAATAAAAAAATCCTTTCAAGCCTTACACTCATTCACTCACCCTGCTGCTGCGTGAGTTCATTATACGAGGAAATGGTTAATGGTGCTAAGTGTTTTTATATACTACAGCAAACCCCAGGATTTGACTGTTGATTTTGTAAGTGAGCTTGTGTGATTTTATTTTTTTTGGGGGGGAGAGGAAAGAAGCTGTTTTAATCATCTGGCTATGAACTGAGCTTCATTTTCTAAGAAAACAGCACATGAGATTTCTTTCACAAAAGGAACATTAAACCTTAGATCTGTAGGGTTTTTTTTGTGGGTTTGAAACAATTATTTTGCATACGCTCAAAATTATGCTTACAAGGCATAAATCTGACAAAGCTAAGCAGATTCTAGTATTTATCTTTTTTTTCTTTTTTTTTTTCTCTCCAGATCTTTAGCTTGGCAATGCTTGTTCTAGCAATGGACTTTGCCTTCCACTGTTATAGTATTAACTGGCAAAAAAAAAAA
>NW_009953721.1:1076402-1079049 GCF_000747805.2 Chaetura pelagica | reverse complement strand
CCTTAATTACAAGAAAACCCCACTAACCTCTCTAGATCTGCAGATTAGACTGGGTCTTATGGTGCACACACAGGCACAACAGCGTTATGCTGTCAAAATAGCCAGAGTCATAGCATCAGCCGTAGGGGTCCTTGCTCAGCTGCCTTCCAAAGCCCACAGCTGTATTCTCCAGGGTAGAAATCACTCACCTGCAAAAATCTCCCTCAAGAACTGCAGTGGAGCTTATGCTCAAAACTCCAAAACTAGCCCCCCTTTTACTTACTCTTTCTGGCCAACGTCAAATATCTAGAGAGCTTTTTTTTTTTTTTTTTTTTTTTTTTTTTAACCCTCCTATTAACGACATGACCTTTATTGGAATCAGCACCTCTTCATGTTTCACAATCGCACAGCATGGTAAAAGATGAAACTGGGGTGAAGAACAGCTCCTTCTTCTCTGAAGCAGCCTGTGCACTTATGAACAGAGCTGTCTGAGCACAGTTCAGAGTCAGTCCTGACATGAAAGTTGAGCCAAGGCCACTTTAAGATAAAGCATCTGGCATTACAGCAGGTCTATACATTGCAGTTATGAGACTTTCCCTGCTTTCTTCTCCTGCCTTTTTAGTTTAATAGCTATTTGGTTTACCAAGGGGTTTTTTTCAGAAATTTTAGGGGAAAAAAAAAAAAAAAGCCCATCATGAATGTTACTGAGTGCTTTGCTGTCTCAATGGCAGTGGAAGTCACTCAGCACCACACAGAATTAGACCATTAGCAATTACATCCTCAGAAGTGAAAAAAAAAGTCCTTTACTGCACATTCCTCAAAATTGCAGCCAGGTGTCCTTGTTTGAGCCAGGGTTTCTTTCTCTTCAGTGAATTCTCTTTTAAGCAGCTCACAGTAGGACACAAGGGAAATAGTAAGATTTTGCCCCCACTGCAGAATTTGGAAAAACAATCATGATAATAATAAACAACTACTGTCACATGACCTGAAGACAAACTTTCAGAGAAAACTGCCAAACGGTGGTTTCTTTGTTTGATGTACCTCTGTCCACTTTTGTGTCTGATCAGTCTCCCCTTTCTCCTGTTTTTTTTCTGGTTTTGTGATTGCCAAACTGTCCCTGAGACTATACCTTATATACATCTACAGCAGGCTTTAGATAAAAGAAATAAAAAAATCCTTTCAAGCCTTACACTCATTCACTCACCCTGCTGCTGCGTGAGTTCATTATACGAGGAAATGGTTAATGGTGCTAAGTGTTTTTATATACTACAGCAAACCCCAGGATTTGACTGTTGATTTTGTAAGTGAGCTTGTGTGATTTTATTTTTTTTGGGGGGGAGAGGAAAGAAGCTGTTTTAATCATCTGGCTATGAACTGAGCTTCATTTTCTAAGAAAACAGCACATGAGATTTCTTTCACAAAAGGAACATTAAACCTTAGATCTGTAGGGTTTTTTTTGTGGGTTTGAAACAATTATTTTGCATACGCTCAAAATTATGCTTACAAGGCATAAATCTGACAAAGCTAAGCAGATTCTAGTATTTATCTTTTTTTTCTTTTTTTTTTTTTTTTTTTAGCTATGCTTTTGCGTCAGCTGAGCTCTGCTTTATGGAAAGAGAGTTGTGAACTATCTCTGCATTCTCCTTCCTTTCCTTGATCTGTAAAACAGCCCAGGGCCCTTGGCAGGACTGCTGTACTGCTTGACTTCTTAAGGTCCTTAATTACAAGAAAACCCCACTAAACTCTCTAGATCTGCAGATTAGACTGGGTCTTATGGTGCACACACAGGCACAACAGCGTTATGCTGTCAAAATAGCCAGAGTCATAGCATCAGCCGTAGGGGTCCTTGCTCAGCTGCCTTCCAAAGCCCACAGCTGTATTCTCCAGGGTAGAAATCACTCACCTGCAAAAATCTCCCTCAAGAACTGCAGTGGAGCTTATGCTCAAAACTCCAAAACTAGCCCCCCTTTTACTTACTCTTTCTGGCCAACGTCAAATATCTGATGTACTAGAAGATGACAAAGCTGTTTTAACACAGACTCTCTTAACTCATCTTTGCTTAGATTTTGGCTAGCAGGTTTAGTCTTATCAGGCATGTTAATACTCACATATGCCTGTGCAAACAGAAACTTGCAGGCTAGTTATTTAGCCTTACAAAAGCAGATTTTGCATATATATGCAGGTGTGTACAAACATTTGGTATGTATCCAAATCAGCTCTGCTTGTTATTTCAAAATTACACCCAAATGTTTTGAGGAACTAGTACAGCCATTTTACAAAGTAAAACAGGTGAGTGTTTTCAGTTTTCAAATGAATCCCTTCAGAGAGAGACCCCACATTAACAAGGAGTTTCTAGAGAAGAAAGTTTTGTTTTCTTTGCAGATATGGCTCTGAAAACTTCATCAGAATACCTCTGGGCATCATGATTGCACACTGTTTAATACTGGTGGATAAACTTGCAGAGATAGCCAAAAGAAATTGTGAAACGTGTTCTTCGGGGCCTTTTATGTTGTATATCTACTGCTTGTAACACCTGAGCTTCTGCAGATTTCCAAGCAACTCATTATCTTAATCAGTAACAATAACTGCACTATTGCTCTGCATTCCCATGTAAGTAATCCCTTGAAATGCTGGAGACTAGAGTTGTCTTTGTTTTCCCTCACTCTTT
>NW_009953721.1:1059085-1076373 GCF_000747805.2 Chaetura pelagica | reverse complement strand
TAAAGGCCTGCAAATGCAAATTGTTTTGGGGCTGGTCATATACACAGGTGTCTGGGACACGGTGCTATGTTGTTGCTGTAATCACAAGGAAACAGGTGACAGCCCAGATTTTGTGTTCCTGCCACCTTCTGCATAAGAATTTCTGCCATCAAATAGGGGCAGAGCACTTTGATTGCTTTAAAGAGTCAGAAATATGTTGCCTATGTAAGCACATATGTTCAGTTAAAAGACTGTCATGAGACAACTACAGTCACCAAGACTGATCCACTCTTACCTATGGTAACTCATTAACAGGTTAGGCAAGCTACCACATGAAAGGTTTTTCTGTATAATTGCACACTTGATCTTTCATATTCAAGCCTGAAATATCACTGATCTCCATTTTTGTTTATTATAGAACTCTAGCTGTGTAACTATTTTTACTACTACTCTTTGGTTTTATTACTCTGTTGTTAACTCCAGGACTCTAGAGGAACTGTTCCTTGCTGTATCACACATTAATTTTGCTTCTTGTGCACTTTTTTCCTTTTGCATGACTCAAAAATAAGGTCATAAGGTCCTGCTCATAGGAGAGATTTTCAAGAATGTTCTTGAAGCCTGGACTATAATCTGTCTCATGAAGAGTGCTCGTTTGCTTGTCTGTTTGTTTGTTTGTTGCTTTGGCTTCCTTTTTTTCTGGTCCCTCTATCCATTTCTTTTCTTTACTGTGTTTCTTCAGTTATTTGTGAAAGAAATATCAACTCTTCTTGTTTTCTCCACTGATACTTTCACACAGGACATGTGGACAGTGCAGGTTTTTGTCTATCATTCCAATAGTTGAGTTAATAATGAGCTGGAACTTTAGGAAGTTATATAGAATTCTTACAGTCTGTTGTTTTTTAATAGTATTTATTACAGAAGCCTGTTTTAGGCCTTTCCTCGTTTTTCCAAAAGTCTGCAAACCAAAATATAATTCTCCCACCAAATCTGAATCTTTTCCCACAGATTTTTCTTGAAGATTTCACCCAAAGTGCAGAAAAAATAAAAAATTACTGTTATCCTCTAGAACCTCTAAAATCAGTCCTCATCTGCTAAAAACATATTGTGCTAGACACAATTTTATGTAAAAACATTCCTTAAATATTTGCAAATGCAAATCGTAAATCATTCACCTAACTAGCTAACAATATGACTAAAACCCCATTTACATACATAACACTAGAATTCCTGTTTGATTTTCAGTTTTTTTTACGGTATCCTGATTGGTTGTATCACTGAAAGGCTCCCTATGCTCAATATAATGATTTACCCAATAACAAGCCGTTCTCGAAAAATAATAACATTAAGGCTCCTTTTCTTCCACCAGTGTCAGCAGTGTTCACTTCTATCTGCATATGTTTATATGCAACACTTGTAGTTGTAGAAGAAAACATAGTTATTTTAATACCCAAGAAAACTTGCCTTCTAGTTTTGTGTTATTTTAGTATCATGTTATGGTTGTTTGAGGAAAGTAACATACTTAATAAATGAAATTAATTTTTTTCGTATCTATGACTACTATTCTAAGATTGGTAGGTCAAATGTTCTATCACCAAAAACACACTGGAAAATCAATGGAATTTAATCCACCAAACTGGTGGAGTATGAAGGCAGTATTCCCTGTGTGTCATGTTATATTTCTACCAGAAGTGCATCAACCAGGATGCTAGATTGTAGGGGGAGAGTCAGCCTATCCAAGTACCAGCTTTCTCAGGCAGAACCTATTTTTCCTCACTAGTTTGGTAAGGAACGTAGAGAAAATAGCCTTCTAAAGGTACATGCTTCAATTCACTGCTTTTCCAGATTTTGTCACAACACCTCTTTTCCAACATTACTTAGGATCAGATTTTCCAAACAAATGCAATCACTGTAGCTCCAGCAGATAATGTCAAATTATTTAGGGTCCCCAAAAGAGGTCTTCGAATGGGATGCTTAGGAAGGGCTTGGTAAGAATTAGGCACATGCGAACAGGGTGAAGCATAACCAGCACATGGAGCACTGAAGTTACCATCCTAGCAAGCCAATGGACACTGCAGCCTTGTTCTCAAACTTCAGGCTGAAATCACCTCCTGTAGAAGACTATCAGAAAACTTATCTCTTTTAAATACATCTAGAAATTATTAAACTTGCATAGAAAGTCATCTCACTAGGTGTGTCTCCAGTCAGAGTGAAATAAAACTATAATCTACCTCTTCCTTTTCTCCATCAAAATCACCAAATTATAGGGCATTCAGGGTCAGAGGCACTCACAAGTCTTTTTGTTAATACTGTTTTATTTAAAAGAAAATAATAGAGGATTTGTAGGGTCACAGAGAGGGGGCAGATTGTCTAAACTTCGTGCTGATTGCTGCTTCAGGTGCTGTTCATATGGGCATGGAAAGGGCCAAGAACAGACATGATGTGTCTTATTAATTTGACAGTTCTTGTTAATATTAGTCCACAAAGGCAGAGTTAGAAAACTGCAGGTCAAGGTCAGTACAGGAAATACTAACTTTAAAAAGGAGAAACATAAACAGGAAAAGTTAATTGCAAACTGATGAGCATACACGGAGCATCAGAAGACATTTACTCAGAAAATAAAAAGTGACAAAAGAGTAGAAAATTGAAGGGAATTCAGAAAAGCCAAGCTATAAAAGACCAAAAAGCTGAAAGAAAGGAGCTAAAGGGAACAGAAGAGCAATAAAAAGATTAATGAAAAATGATGAGGCCATTAGTGATTCTACTGTTAAACAAGGTTTGACTTGTCTGATAAAATGAGGCTTACATCCATTTACTAAGTAAAAGAGCAAACGTGGATCATAACCAAAATTATATCACCTACTGTGTGAATAATGATTCAATTTTATCAAAAGTTACAAGAAAATTGTTGAAGGAAATTGAACAAATACCTTTACACTCAATGATTGTTAAAACTCACCTGAAGGAATTATTCTGAAGTTTCTTTACAAGTCTTTCTGTCCCTTATATGTCAAAAGGGACGGTTAATCACAACAGCGGGTCCCTAGATTGAATAGTATCCATCATAGACTTAGGACATGTTGTCAAAGTCAGAAGCAGAGGAGATCATGCCATGAGCTTGAATTTCTACATGAGCAGGCCAAGCTTCATTGCACATTGTTGGATATACTTTCAATACTACATTTCCTCAGGAGTAAAGCACAGGAAATTCAAATATGGCCGATACACTCAGTCATCAATTGCTGTTAAAATTGCCTGTTGTCCAAGACATTTCAATAATAGTCTTGTAAACAGCAACACAGAAAAAAAACTCAATTCTGGGCACTTAATTGAAAGAAAAAAAAATAGCACAGAAAATTCTACTCCATTATTTTTCACCTCAAGAGAAGCTTCAAAGTACTACTGAGACCTTCTCCAGAGGATATCTCCAGCAGCAAATTAATCCAGATATTTCATTAAGTAATTTATTTATAGTTAATGTATTTATATTAAAATAAGTAAAATAATTAAAACCATTAACTAATTAACCCCAAATATAATATAATAGCAAAATATAGACTACAAACAAAAAAATAAATAGAATATACACGTTTTTGTATAAATTTTATCATTGTGTTATTTATTCATTGGTTTAGGGACAAGGTGAATGTCCATTGTGCTTAAGAAAAATCTCTCCTTTTCTTTCTAGGAATCTCAGTATCCAATGTCCAGCAGGATTCTCTTGCCTGACCTCCAAGTCACACTTTTAAGGAGCCACACAGAAAGGCACCCCTGGCCCTCATAAAAAATGAGTTGACATAGGCTTTATAAAGACTTCAGAGAGATTTTGTTTGGGAACAAAGAACACTGAATGACAGAAACCAGGACAAAGAAGAAGCTGCAGAAATTTCAGCAACTATTTAAGGAGTCACTGAAATTACTTTAGCTTCATTTTCCCCAAGATTTTGCTGGTTCACTGCTACTGTTTCTAATAAGTTAATATATTCTGTCCTGTTATGTACTTAACTGCACTTCTGTGTGTAAGAACTGGGCTATCATTTATTGTAGCAGACTTCCTAACACCTACAACTGCTCCCATAAAATTTGTAACAATGATTCATGCTATTATTTGGGGAAAAAAAAACAAACAACAACACATGGAAATCCATTTTTGAAACACCATAACTGTCTATTAAGTTGGACACCACAACCAGCTAAAATTAATCACAACTTTCTTTCATGCGCTTGTGTATTAATTTATTTAGATTATATCTTACTTTTCATGAGACAGCCCTTAATTAATACAAAACTTAGAGTGTATGCTGGGCATAATATGCAGTTTTCCCTTATACACAGTCTCCTCTAGGTTCACACACACATCTTCTCAGCAGTTTTCCATGTTGTCCATCCTGGAGGTAAGCATTGCTTCTTTTACCTCAAAGAAGCTGAAGACAAACTTCCCATGTTAGTATTGGAGATGTCCTCTAAATGGTAAAGCCCAGGCTTTTCCACTTTTTCTTTCTTTTTTTTTTTTAATACATCATTTCACGCTCTAGGGAACCGCACGGCCACCCAGATTGCTGAACCAGCCTTGTTGTAGGGCCAACAAGCTTTGGTGTGCAGGTAGAAACACGCAGCCAAGGACAAGTGGAGGGAAGAACTTCTTAAGCTTGTTTCACCATCAAAGAAAACATGCAATGTAATCACAAGTTGTAGTACTGATAGGTTACCCTATCTTTTAGTTTCAGTAAGGAATACATGAGATGACATGAAGCCATTACTTGAAACATTGAAAGAAATATTCTGACAGCAGAAGCGGGACCATTTTCTGGTTTAGTCTCTATGGTGTTGATTGCCATTTGGATGCAGAATATATGCACAAGAGATGGCAAATATAGATCATTGTGAGCATATGCCATTTATTATAGTCCTTCCAGAGGTGTGGTCTTAGAGGTTGCTGTTTTTTCTATGTGATCAGAGGTAGAAGAACCCCTTTGAATTACAACAGTGAGAACAAGTGCTGGTGACTGACTGTGTCAAAGCAAATATTGTTGGCAATTTATGGAGATTCAGAAGTTGTTGGAAAGACATCACTGGAGATTTAGGGATTGCTAACATGACAATTTTACGCATGTTTGTGGAGTCATTCTCAAGGTGGATTTTGCATCATAGTTGTTCCACAGGTTGTCACAGTCAGATAATAATTGACCTCAAAGGAATTCAGTTCAGCTTCAAGAGCAGTTTCTGATGATAAAAGAATTGACCTTGGAGTAGTTTAGTCAACTCATGTCTGAGTTTTCCTATGCTGTACATTCATTGTTCTTTAGGGCATGCTGTGAAGTCTTTCTTATCTTTGTAGGTATTTAGGGAGCCTGCATGTCTGTAAGAGAAGGAGCTGAAGATTATCAGTGACTTAGCTGATTTTTTATGGTGTGCTATTGTCAAGCCTCCTTTAGGGATCTGTGAGAATCTGTTAACACAAAAATGCGTAACAGGCAATTTAATGAATAAAGATTTCTTTAATTTTTTATTTATTTTTTTTTTACTGGGAAATGCTACAGCTTCTTATTGTGTCTTAAATTTTAGAGGATTCCAAGAACTCTGGATAGTTACCAGGAAATAAAGTAAAACAAAATTAAATAAATGCTTCCCATCAATAAAGGCTGAAGGTACAAGATCAGGGAAAGTCTACATTTAAATGTTTAACATTGTTTAAAGAGCTCCATCACTAACTCTTCCCCTGACAGGCTTATTTCTTTAGCAAATATTTTTCTGAAATATTTCTTTCCATGTGGCATTACCATATGTTTCATATTGCATAATTTCCATAAACAGAGCACATACATACGTTTTATAGATTATTGGTCTTTTTCCTGTTATGAGTAATGTTGATTAGAGTTTTTTCCCTTACTTTTATAGAAAAGATTTTATTAGTTTTTAACAGATTGAACTGTATCATGTGCTGTTGGGGAGGTTTATACTTCTCTAACCTATTCCTTATAGTGACTATATCAAAACTAGAGAGTAAACTAATATAGTTTCTTGTACAGAGAAGCACATCCATCAGTCAGCCACTCCAAACATTTGCCCCAGTAAATGAGCTATACTCTGAGCTCTGCTACAGCTGCTGAGTGATGTCAGCCAGGACAGCTCACTTCTCTGTGGATCATCCACATGCAGGCTTTGCTCACATTCTCTTCATGCTCTGAGGCCACCATTTTGAATACCTCCATTTTTATCATGAGACATACTAAGTAGGATGCAACTTTCTGAAAAGTATAGCTTTTAAGGTAAGCAGTTAAGCAACCTGGATCACAATAATTATTTCAGGGAAAAGAAAAAAGGCCAGGCTTAAATGCATCTCTGAGCAGTTATAAAGCCATTGTCAAACATATGTAGCTAATTAGTAATTTAATTTTGTTTGAATTAATGTTAATTTCCATTATGTAGAAAAGAGTTGAGGGAAGAGATCGCATTACTATGTCAGAATATTACAGCTGTACTTTGAGGTGTACCTACACCACCCCTGCTGTTGGAGAAGTCCCTGACCTATTAGCTGCTGGCTGCAGCTCTCCAAGCTGGTGTCAGCTTAGAGCTGGAGCCAGCAGAAGTGCTTGTGTCCTGAGCTGGAATCAGGAAACTGATACTGCTGAAGGACGGCCCAGCACAAACTGTCTCCATGTGTTTTGGATGGATCAGTTCCCTCAGCTGCTTTTGGTCTTTGCTTCACAAATACTGCTTCTGGCATGGTCGGCAGAAGGGAGGGAATGGTAACGTTAGCTGTGCATGGGAAGGGCTGTAATTTTGGCAGCACTGCCATCTTACAAATGCCTAAACCTGCAGCCTATGATTTTCAATAAGTGATGAGGCTTCATGGCACAAGGGCTCCATGAATTCTTTCATCTTATAAATTAGATAGGACTGAAAAATTATTTATACTTCTGGTGCAGAACTTAGAGATAAACTAGGAATGGAAATACAGAGGTAATACATACTTACCAATAATTTACCAGTGATGCATTTTTTGCCTGTACATATATCTGTCCCTGCGTGTATTATTAGGTCATTCAGTTAAGTCCCTCTTTATTAAAGAAATTTCTTCCTAGTTCTACAGGATGGTCTTGTCTTATCCACCTGTTTTAATGAAGGCAACAGTGAAGAATAAAAATCACTCATTGATGCAGCACCTGCTTTGTTAAGGTAATCCCAGCTAATGTAAATATCTGTTTGAAAGAGTAAACTTTGAAGCTGCATCATTTATATCTCTAATAATTAAAAAATGTTATCATGATAAGAAAACACCTTCAAAAAGGGAAAATGGATGCATCTTGTCATATTCTGAGGGATTGTGTGTGATTTTTAGAACAGTAATAAGAAAGTTGACATTAGTATTTCTTTAATTCCTCATTCTACACACAGACTATCTAGTTGATTATTATTGCAGGATTGTTCCCTATGGAACATTTTACCAGTGCTTTCTTTCCTCTGACCTGTACATAGATCAGGAAATTTCATTTGTACTTAAGGAAAAGGAAAATTAGCAGAATTTTCCAGTACAATACCATCCCAAACATTCCCTTTAAGGCCACATCTTTCCTGTTGATACACACCAGAGAACACCCACTTTAGTCTCATTCATCTAGCAAGTAGTAGCCACTGAGAAAAAAAAAAAATCACAGGATAGTCAGAAAAGTTTATGTCAACCAGTTGAATAGCATTTTCCTCCAGATGATATCACTAAAATGGAAGAGAAAATGGTGCCTACTCTCACAACTGAATCTTAACCACTGTTCCCAGTGGTTAAAACATTGACAGGGCCAGAGAGATGTCAGAGCTGGTAGGATCACAGCAACAGAGTTCACTGCACTGTGAACAGCTTCCACCATCTAACCAAACCCTACTTGGCATTGATTCAGTTGCCCCTGAACCATTGATTTGTTCTGCCTTGGTGAGGTCTAAGTTCTAGGTCTCGGCCCACAGAAATGCTCTGGTTTTTAAGTGTTGCCTACAGATTGTACTGAATTCTCTCAAAAGAAACTGATTTAAATTTTGTGTCTTCCTCTTGCCATGCACCCAGAATGTTGCAAAAAAAAAAAAAAAATAAAAATCCTGTTGCTTGCCATGATTGATAAAATAAATGTGTTTTTCAATCCTTTAGTGATACAGTGCTTTCAACAGAGGAGTGAATAATACCAGGTGTTCTGTGGAATAGAGACATTGTACTCAAATGTCGTTTCATAGGAAACTGTGGAATAAAGCCATGTTTGCATTCTATAGATGGAAACAAAGACATGAATACTCTTGAAGTGGCCGGCTTTGGTGTGAAATATAGAATGAGGGAGGTTTTGTTTACTGTGAGGAATGTCACTACCAAGTTTGTTAATCCTTTGTCAACACCAGGCTAATTCAGCTTTCATAAAGACAGGGTAGGGCAATGAGTAAAAGGATCAGTTACGTTCTTCTACTATCACACTGTATTAACATTAGAGTTTGCAGGTTTCTCTGCTTAAAGGGCTGTCTCAGATTTATGCTTCATGGGGATTTTTTTGGCTAAATCTTTGGCAGACTATGCTTTAGGAATATAAGAAAGCAACAGAAGATGTGTGTGAAACAAACATGATGCATTTTGCAATCATCTCAACTATATAGTAATAGCAATTGAAACCTACAATACCACAACGGTCACTACAATTAATGCCATTAAAGTAATAAGGCCCAGCAGCTGTAGGGTCAAATAAAGAGAGCTTTGTAATGACAATATGGCAGATGAAAATTACTGACATTTTAGTCTAAATTATATTCCCTAAATTATTGTCTAATACTAAATAAATAAATTTACAATAATTCAAAGACTGATTAAAGATTAAACTAGCACAACAACACGCTCCACAGTTGACTAGGGTTAACAATTTAAACATAATTAATAGCCTTTACCCACTGTATCTTGTTTTACATGGTGTTTCTCATTTACATTCTTTTGCAATATGCTGACAGCACTAAATGTCTGGGAAGAAAGATCTCATCTACCAGGGGAAAATGGTTCTTCGTGTTATAGTGCTTATAACGGACATGGTTGCTGCACTGTTCTAATAATAATGACCAGAAAAAGGAATGTGGGAGAGAGAGGCTCTACGCTGTTTTCTTTTCAGTTTTGTGTTCCAAGCCTTTTCTGGAGTCAACATGAAATGTAATTGCTCTTTTGACCTCTATCTTCTCTCTCCCCAGGTTTGAGGAAGAGCTACACTGGTTGATTATTGCAGGAATGAAAGGCACTCTGACCTTGCCGACCGAATGCCTTGCTGCTTTCAATGTTGCCCATTATGCTGAAGGCAGGCGACTCCTGGAGAGAGGCTGAAATCTACAGGAGAGCTGCTTGCTGGGCAGCCTGCCAGCGAGGGCTTCGGCAGCAGCGCGGCAGACACTGCCAGGCAGCGAAGGAGGGAGGGGGGGTACTGTATCAAAACATTCTTAGCACAGGGTATAAAGAGTTCTCAGATGCTGATCACAGATTGCTTCTTCATTAATAAAACTTTACATCATCCACCTGAAATAAAAAGTATCAGAGAAGCAAAGGAGAAAGAAGAGTACAGTGACAATTATTTTGAAGTGAAATGTGGCAGTCACTAAATTAAAAAAAAAATACACATTTTAAAAAAAATACCACTGCAAGCCTACAGCTTTCACAAAAATAGAGAGATTGTTGCTGTATAAAGATCCATTGAAAGAATTCCTCCATGGAAAATGGGTCAACTATTCAGTTGCTGTAACTGTGCTAAATCAGAAAACATTCACCATTAAATCTTCCTTAGAATATTTTTGGAGATGTAAGAGGCTGGAAAATATACCTCCTGGCAAATATTCTCTGTCTTTTCATGTGCATTTGTTTTTATATATGTATTTCAGAGAACCAAAACCCCAGAATCCAAAGTCATAAGAAGACATTCTTTGAAGCTATTTCTACTACTTTAACTGTAACTTTCTTTGCTCTGAGCCAGGCATGACGGCTGGCTCAACAAGGTCTCTAATTTGACCTGAGGATAATGTGCAGATTCAGGCAAAGTTGTTGAAAGGCATTGATAGTGCAAAGCTGGTTCATGTTAAATAAAGCTATCCAAAAAGAGATTCAAATAACATGAGCATTTATTTAATTTAGAAACAGAGCCTATGCCAGAAGGGTCACCAGCATCTCAGTGTCAACATGACTTGAAGGCTGCCCTAGAGACTCATACAAAATTAATCACTGCTCTTTATCGGTTTTGTTTTGTTTTTTCAGGGTTATGTATCCCTATCACAAAAGAAAAAAAAAAAGCAACAAACAAAAAAACACAACACAAAATCAACACCAAAACAAAAACAAAACCAAACAAATCAACAAAAAAAACCCCAAAACAACAAAACCCAACATTAATAACACTTGGACAAGAACATTCATGTTGTTTCCTGAAGATGAAGCAAGGACTGTGTGATTGCTAGGTCACTCATAGAAGCTAATGCTTCTTGCCACAGTGGGAGAGATGGGAGAGACTTCGGGTTAGAATGAAAAACATACCAAAACATACCACATATGATGTGTCCAGCAGTCTTGTCACACATTCCCCAACCCTGCTAGATTCCCACACATCCTGCCAGGTTGTGGATGGGCTGGTGGCAGCTCGTCATGGCAGCAGGGCCAGAATACGTTGGCAAGTGGCTGACCTGTGTTGCCTCTTGTTCCCCTTGTAGCAGAGTCTTGTAGATTTAGCAGGGAAGGCACGTACTATGTCTTCACAGGTATTTTCTGCCTTGGGAGTGTGATTATAACAGCCCACTGACTCAGAAAGAGAATCCTGCCCCACAATGATGCTGTAGTGCTGGCCAAGAAGACTGGAGCAAGAAAGGTGAAGAAACTGGTTGCAGGTCGTGTCTTCCCCTCATTACTTGGGAAAAAGTGTTTGGATCAGCAATGGAGAATCTATAAAAAACATTTGCAGGTGGTAAAAATAATTGATGACCCTTTTCCTTAAAAGGAATGCCTCCCATCAAGATTGCACTGAAATGGTCTGAGTTTGCCAAAGTTCATAATCAATTAATTCCATTCTGTTATGTATCTGATGGAGCTCCATATGATCAAATTTCTGATTATTTGTAGGATTTTGCAACTATGGTCAATGGTCTCATTTAACCTCTCTGTAATAAACAAAACTGACAGCACACCCCAAATCTTTCATGGGGAGGCTTATTTTCCAGTTGTTAAATTTCTCTTCTGATTGTTTTTTGTATTTTCCCCAGAATACCAAACATCCTGATTTGAACATGGTGCTCCTACGCCAATCATCCAGCTTAAAAAAAAAAAAAAAAAAAAAATCTTATTTGGGAGTCACTCAGTTTTGTTATTCAGCTGGCTACTATTCATAAGCTCCAGCTCATTTTCAGAGTTGCTGAAGTCTACCCTGTAAGGAATGGCTTCTATTATTTTTTCCAAGCTAAAGTGCTATATGGTATAGTTGGTCCCTTTCTCTTTCATTTTGTTGCAAAAAGAAAAGTCAAAGTGTTGTTAAAGTTGTTGGTTAGTGTTGTTAAAGTGAAAGTAGCAATTCTTTAAAATATCATGTGCAAAGAACCTGAGAGAGCTAATACAGGAGATCCTTTCATGCAGTTACCGTGCCTTTAACAGATTTTCCATGGAACAAACACAGATTATAGACAAAAAATACAATATTTACACTTCAGTTTATAGTGAAATGGTATTCACACTGAATATTTGGTTTAATACTATTTTTTTCTCATGACTGTATATTTCAAGAAGCAGTTACCAGGATTAGTGCTGGAACAGGAAGTACATTGGACAGGAAGAATTGGGATAGAAATAAGAATGAAGACGCATGAGCAGGAGACTAATACATAAACAAGAGTAAAAACATTTTCTCCAACACACTGCAGGAGCTAAGTGGCTCTTTTCTCCGTGCCTTCCAGACTTCAAATCTCTGGCAAACAGCTTGCTGCAGCTCAAGTTATTTTGTTTGGAGAAATCTGAAAAGGTTAAGCCAACTAACACCATGAAACAAATGGATCAGAGGTATTTGAGCTCTGGAAAGTCAAAGTATTAAATAAATTGCAAGTTCATACTGTGCCAGTTCTTAGTTTTCATTACTTTAATCTGAAGGATGAAGTAAAATAAAACTGTGTCAGACAAAAATAAAACAAAATAAAAAGGTATGCATAACGTGATGTGACATACAAAAATAGAAAACAATTTTTTTCACTCAATCTTATCACATAGAACCTCAGCAAATTAGCATATTTGTTCCTGCATGCAGTTCAAAGAACAGAAGCTGCTGTTTGTATCTCGCATTTTTTGCATCTTGTGTTTGCCATCTTCTATGCTTGCTTCCTAAACTCTTTCTATTGTAGATGCAAAATAGGAGTTTTGATTGTGAATCTGACAAAGTATCCATGTATTTTTGGCAGGCTCGTCAGGTGCACTTCTTCAGAATACAAGTGTTCACTTAACATAAATGGCTTATCAACATACACAACCACATGCACTTTCAAAATCAAATATTTCTGAATGTTGAACACACTTTGTATGCATTGGTTTGAGGCACAGATCCTTGCTTTGTCTGCAAATCAGGCCTCACAGGTATTCAACAAGTATAGAAACACACACATTCTCCTGCCCATTTACATTCTATTACAAAGTAAGAATAAACGTAAATTTCTGAAGTATGGTGGATGGTCACCATGAAATCACTGAGAGATAAAGCAACAAGTTTAGAAAGTACCCAGTACAAGTCTAAAAAACAACTGTATGAGGACTTTGGGTTGATCCAAAAATGAAAACTGAGTACTAGCAAAATTGAAAAGATAAATATAATTTTCCAGAGTATATATGTGTGTGTGCATTTTGGTGTATGGTCTATTTGGAGTTATCTTTAATCTTCATTTGTTTTTTGCTTGGTGTGGTTCTCACACAGATTGCACTTTCTACTCTTAGAGGGTCTCTTAGAGAGGTGGAGTGTTAGTGAACCTTAGAAAGATGAGTAGAATGGAAACCCTGAAAAAAAAATACGTTAAAAAATTTGTTCTTTTGTTATATGTCCAATTCTGCAAGGTGCTGCAGTTTTACTGTTGTCATTGAACTGACTTGGGAGAGATTATAAATCTCTGGAAAAATCATGCACCCCTGAGGATTGGGCTCAAGTGTGTCTATTGGTTCAAAAATTGGGCTTGACACATACATGCGATCTACGTTTGCTCTTTGCTTTATTTTAAAGGTTGAAATGTGGCATTTAAAAAATATAATGTCAGATAAGTAATAAGTCTGAATGTTAAGGGTTTACTGAATATCAGATTTCATCCAAGGAGATAAGAAAGGAATACTTTCTGCAGTATTTCCTAGATTAGGGCTTTTATTTTTGTAGGAAGGGTAGATTTTGTCAGGGTGGCTGGCAGCTCCTTGTCAGCAGACGGGTAGGAGTACAAGAAGCTTTCTTGTGTTCACTATCAGCAACTCCTGTTTAATTTGCATTTGAGGGAGTTTTTTTCCATAGCATATTAATTTGCCAATGAGTTAATGTGTCCCTGCATAATCAGATAAGAAGGGAATAGAATTACTAATGATAAGAGGAGGTGGAACAAGGGCATACCAGTAGAGTAGCCTTTCCTTTGCCCACCTAATCTGAATAAACCATAATTTTAACTATCTTAAGTTTGGTTCAGTCTTATTTCTTTTCCCAAGGTAGGAGTAGAGGGTTGTTTTTTTTCTCTCAAAACTGAGCTTAGAAAATTAAATGCTGTGGATTGGCTATGACAGCTACTACTTCATTCTGTGAAGCTGGAGTTAAAAAAGCAAAACCATGCATTCTTGCAGCTAGGCAAATACACCACTTCGAAATCTAATCCAAGAGCCAATTATTCAAAGCAAAATAAAAAATATTCTGTGAAGCACTAAGGATAAAAAAAAAATAATAAAAAAAAAACAGAAAAGTTTTGCTCCCAGTGCAAAATACTCTTTATGTGTGCAAGTCAATAGCTATAATTGCACTTCAGTAAATGCAAATGTCATAAATACGTAGGGTTGTAATGTGCTGTTCATAAGGCAGGCCTGCACAGTCAAGGACAGAGGACATCAAAACAGCTTTGTTAGCTGGTATTGGGCTTCCAGGGCTCAGAAGGCAGGTTGTGGGCCACAATGTGTGGGCTGCCCTGCCAGACTTGTTGGTGGTCAAGAGGTGGGGCCTTGACGTCACCGTGGAGGTCATGGCTGCTGTGCCATGTTTGTGGGGTTTGTGTTGCAGTCAAGGTCATTGCTCCCAGCTGTCTAGCAATTTGCTTCTGCGTCCTTCTTCAACATTCAGTAAGGGGAACAGTGACAAGCAAAAGGCCAAAACATGAAAACTGCAGCATTTTAAAACACCACACAAAATATCATTAATTTAACACTAGTAAATTCATCCCTTCTAATGTCTCTTGGACACAGCAACAGTACAAACACCCTGGAGTTTCATGCTGTATTATTACTTCTAAGCATTTGTAACTTCACATAGATTATCCCTGTTAGCTGAAATACTTTGTAATGTAGATGAAGCTACTTTTGAATCAGAGGGACAGGTATTAAAGGCCAAGATGCAGGAGCCCCAATTTTGAACTTGTGTATGATGTCATTTCACTTGGCTTCACTCAACTTCTAATTTGGTTTTGTCTGAGTGAATTCTCCCTGAGTTCAGTGAGCACTTTAAACATAATAGCTGATACAGAAAGTAGATACTTCATATGTTTATTAATTTTGATTAACAAATTTCATAGTGATTTTTAGCATGAAACTGTGAGCATATATGCCATGATATATTGAAAGCTTATGCTGAACTAGGAATATCCATAGCAGTATATATACAGTTTGAAAGAAAAGTTAACATAATAACTCAGTGGATCTGCTACAGTCTTTCAGCCTTTAATTCTCCAAATATGTGTTATGTGGCAAACTTTAAACAGTTCGCACAGCCTTAAGCTTTCCTGTAGATTTTTGTTTGGGCCCTTAAAAATGGATGTATACATTTCTTGTTTGCATATCAACTACTCAGCAGAATAGATATATCAACTATAAACTAGTCTGCCTAAGTAATATCAAGTACATGACCTTGCACTGGCCTTTGAAAATTACTTAGACCAATGATGTGTTTAATTGGGAATTTAACAGGCAAAATAGATGCTCCTGTGCTTTCCCAATCCACAAATACGTTCTTCTGCTTTTACTTCCAGATAAGTCTACTGTCTTTGAGGAAGGCACATGTTGAACCCAAAAAAATAAAAAGAAGCAGCAGTGCAACAGGCCCACACCAATTTCACTGCTGAAAACCAGCAGAATTTACACCACCATTAAGCAAGCAGATCAGCCTGTAAAACAAATCAAGTGACTGATGTCTGTTGAAATGGTCTCCCCAAAAGAAGCAGCACATCCTTGAGAGATATTTCAGCCACTATGACTGAAGTGAAACTTTGTACCTGCTAACACTGTTGAAGAGTATTGAAGAACACTTGATCCTATGATTGAAATCACAAGAATCTCCTTCAAGAAAAACAGCCCAAGAATCACCCTGAAGATTACAATAGCCTAGTTCTTTCTGAAGAAAACCTATGCTTGATGCTACCAAGTTCAGCCTTCATAAGTATCTTTCTTCTAAGTCTCTTTTCTTGGTAACTTAATTGAGAAAAATATGTAACTATCTGATCTGAATAAGTTTTTATACTTTGTCTATCAATGCAGTGCTTGAACATTTAGTATTGTCTGGAGAACTGTAGTGGTATCCCTACAGATAGGATTACAGGATTTCTTTATTAAACAGGAATATACTTCAGAATTCACCCTCATAATTCAGATTTTATCTAAAAATTCTAGCTTTGGCCTCCAAAGTCACCTTTTAATCAGCAAACTACAGAGAAGATGCAATATGCAAGACATGTTAAGGTATTGAGATTCAACATAGCAGCAGAACACAGAGCAAGAGGGCTTCCGCTATGGAAATGGAGACCATTTCAGGGATGCGGAGGTAAGGACATTTAGCACCTGAGGTAGATACTTACACAGGAGGAACCATCCAAGTAGGATGCCTATTCTGTCTAAAACAGAGATTCAAGCTATGGACAGTTTGTTCAGATCACAGAGAGAAAGGTTTTCCTTCAATGGTAGCCTGCTGCACAGAGGTTCTACTTTTCCACTGGTTTCTATTGGTGCCATTGCACCACACGGGGAAAACAAAACAAAACAAACCAAAACAAACCCCACCCATAGTCTGACTGTGCCCACACTAGAATGACAATGTTTAATTGCTAGTTCTTCATCCCCTTGTGGAGTATATGTATGGCAAGCAACTGGTAAAGTGAAAAGAACTACCTGTCTCTGATTTTTAAATATCAGTTTGTTCCCTCTGTGCTGAAAATTCTTTTCAAGGACAATACGTAATTCAATGAATCAGTGAACTTGTAAGAATCTCAAGCCTGCAAAAAAATTTCCAAAAATACGTGCAACTAGCTTTCTTATTTCAAATTTCCCCCCGTCCCTTAAGGGATTGGTGTGGCCCTTCAGGTACCCAATGTCTGCAAATGTCTGTGATTTTTAAAATACATTATTCCAGCTTTACTGTATTTATATGAAAGGCAAATATGTATTTTCCCCTAAGCCATAGAAAATGTCAAAATGTAAAAGGCATAACTGTCAGAATTAGAGCCCCTTACTGCATTATTTATAGACATTAAGATACATCACAGCAATTGTCCTATATAAAGAAATCCAAGAAGCTTGCCTTTTCAAAGGCCTTCAAGTGGATATTTACATAATAATGACTGAGAAGAAGTAGGTGTGTTCTGCTACCTAAACCTCTGTAGTCACTTGTTCCTGTATTCTGCAAGAGCTTTTTGCAAAAGTTATAGGAATGTCTACAAAGTTGTTGCCATCTAGCCTGAGAACAAAACCAAACCAAACAAAACCAACCATGCAAACAAAAAAACAAACAACCATGCATGTTAAGGATGTATTCATTCACATAACTAGGCTGTGCCGTGCTGCATGTTTCCATTGTTCCCAAACCTGCTGCATATATTTATTGAATTGGCCCTTTCCAGTGGTTACTGCTGGTCAAACGTTACCTTTTTTAACCAAAAGAGGAAAATTTAATTTTGTTTACACAGCCCCCTAAGCTATGGCCCTGAGTTTTTAGGACTACAAATATATGTTTAGGGTCTATCTCATCAAGTCTCTTATCCAATCTCCAGCAACAATATAAAGGCTATATTCAAGACACAAAGCATTAAAGAAAGTTTTATCAAAGCCTTGAATAGCAGGGATTTTTTTATTCAGC
>NW_009953721.1:1045254-1058774 GCF_000747805.2 Chaetura pelagica | reverse complement strand
ATATCCATTCCTGCCTGTTGATAAGGCACCAGCAGATTTCTAAAAAAGTTCACATACCTTAGGTGTCACAGAGAAAAGCCACAGACTGACAGACTGGATCCTCTCTAGAAACAGGATGATACAAAGCAATTTTTCTGCTTTAGTGCTTCATAGCAACCTACAAAAAAGTCTAATGGGCAGTAGGGAAAATAGTGTGCAAAAGAAGGAGCTGAACTTATTAAATGGGTGTTGAAATATTTGTTATTTTTTTTTCCAAGTTTTTTGTCGAACAACTGCAAATGAAAATCTCATAACTTTATTACAATGTCTTGTATATCACCCTGTATAATTGGTCCTATTGTATTCCTTTAGCAGCATGGAATATATGTCAATTACTATTTGTAGGTTTGGAGAGGTATATATTTGTTACTTCTTTCCTGAAAGGCTTGAAAATAATATTTTCATTTAGCTTATTAACATTATGTAAATAACAACATAACTAGCCTTGATTTGCTGCCACTAGCTTGGAAATATTTAAATGTTATTATTATTTAGCTCAACATTCTAGTTTTATCTTTGAATTTAATGCTTTTAGGCTCAATTTATGCTTGTCAACAAATAATGATCATAGATGTGAGCTGGTTCATAATCCAGAGGTACTAGGTTACAATGTGTTGCCATGGAAACTGTGTTTTATTGCATTTTCTCTACTTGATTTAAGATATTTGACAATCATAGGGACTGTTTGCCTGTCTTCTCATATAATAAAAAATTAAGAAATACAAACAAGCAATAGGGGACATTGATACAGTTCTTGGACCTCACTATAAAAATAAAAAAAAGAAATGACAACCTTATATTTAGTAGGGACCTTTTGTGAATAGTTTATCTCACAGAATGTCTAGGAGTGTTGGAAAATTCAATCAGTGGTTAGTCATCGAATGGACCTGTCTTGCCTGTGGTTCATTTTGTTTATTGCATCATATATCTTTTATGATCACTGGGACTTTAGCCTGAAACAGCATTTTCTTTAACAAGAGCCATGTTTCCTCTAACGTTGTTTATTGCATCTGAAACATTACTCTTTGAAACCACAGTACATTTTCAATTGAGCAAAGGTCTGTAACAGAATACAGCATGTCTGTGTTTATTCAGGATCCTGAGTAAAAAATATCCCAGTTCATGTAACATTAATCACTTTGCCAGTGTTCAGCTGAGGTCATTGCCACATTCCTAGCAGTATTAAGTCCAGTCAAGATTAATACCATACATTAAACCCTGCAAGGAAAGCATGTGAAGCGGATCTGAAATTAGACATTTGGTGAAGGACTGAGAGAGCACTGTAACAAAATACGTTAGTGGTGCTGCAGTAAGCTTTCCAAATGATATAAGATTTTTTCCCACTATGTTGTTGTCAGCTAATCGACATTTAAAGCTTTGTTGCTCTCTCCTTCATTTAACCCATTTTTTAGATGTTTTATATAAAACCACTAAAATCCTTTCTGGATTGCAGGAGTGATTTTTTTTTTCCCCTTTTTTACTTGTTCATATATTTTTAAAAATGCATGTACATATTCTTATGTAACTCAAATTAAGCTTCTAGAATTAAAAAAAAAAAAAAAAATTATAGAATCCTGCAATATTATAAGACAGCAAAGTTAATAATCAAAGAGTATTTAAAATCAATTATCTTTTTATATTCTTCTTTCTGTACGTGCACATATGTTAGTACCCATGATACTTCACATTTCATGTGGAGGTCAATGTAAGTGTGAAAGATGCTACGTTATACCTTAATGTTCTACACCATAGAACAATTCACTGCAACACTTCCTTTGTTCATTCTCACAAATTTCCATTAAATGTTTGCTTTTATTTTGTTACACTGTAATAAAAGGATAATTTAGGCACAAATAGTTCCCACTGAAAATCTCAAAGAGAAAAACCTATAGTGACATGAGGTTTACAGTCAGTTATCTCTGTCTTGAGAATATATTGAAGTGTCAAAAACTGAAGATTTATGTTTTTTTAAAAAATCAGGAAACTAGACAATTCAGCAGCAGGAACAGAAGATAAACTCTTGAACTATAAAAATATAGCAGACAGATTAACATTATTTTTCCATTCTGCAATGGTCTAGAAATGGCCTGCAATATCAAATGCTCTCTTTTTCAATGGTACCAGAAGGGTTTTTTCATAGAGCAAGCATCCAAAATCTGTCCTTGCCCTAATTGTAGTTGTATAAGGTTGTGGCCTTATAAAGCTCTACAGAGCCACGGAGGTAAATAAAACAAGTGCTTACACAGTCATCTTGTCAGATGGCTCCTGGCTTGGGCTTGATGGTCTGAACACTGACAGGAATCCTTTCCTCCTTGGAAAGTCACATATTCCCTACCTGACTTCTGTGATTGGCAGGAGGCATATCACCATGACAAGGTCTTTGACAGGAAAGGCTGTGTTCTATGGAAGAGGTAAGTGGCATCTCATCTTTGTGGTGATGTGAGCATTGTTGGGAGTGAACATGATAGTGCTTTTGTATATATTTGTACATAATTAATTATTTTTCTTTTTATCACTACTGTTTCATTAAAGCTGTGTAGTTTAGTTTCCAACCTGCAAGTCTCTCTACCTTATTCTCTCCTTTTCCTATAATGGAAGGGAGAGGGGTTAGTAGGGAGCATCTGTTATTCATTTAATTGCCAGCCCAGTGTTAAACTGTGAAAGACCCTCATCCTGAAAAGGATACATAGCACAGTACTCTGCAAACTTTTAAGAGAATCAGGAAGTTCTTTCAAGGATTCAAATGCTATTAAGTTTTTAACATCCTTTTCTATGAACTTTCACAGAGCAAAAATGGGCTTTTTGTAGTAGACCATGCAGAAATCAGTGAGAAAATTTAATGCTTCTCTGCACTTAGAAAAGAATGTTCTTCTTACAGATCATCAGAGGCAATGGTCACAGCTTAACAGAGGAGATGCTTCTAGTAGTGACAAAATTTATGAGATATCTATTTCATGTGTTTTCCATGACTTTATGCCAAACTGATGTCTGGAAACAATCTTTATTTAGATCTGATTGGTATGTACTCTTGATGTTCCTCCATAGAATTAGTCTTTTTCCAGTGGTTGTCTGGAAGGTTCTCCTCTGCTGCAGAGGCTACAACATTGAGGAAAAAATTCTGATGCCTTCTTGGGACATGCTATAAATGTAGATTTCATAATTTGGATATAGGTCTCATCTTTTCTGTAGGACTTGAGAATGGATTACGTGGCCTACTGTGTTTCAGTAGTATGCGGAATATATATTCTGTGCACATTCTGAAACATTTATTGCATGTTTTTCTTCAATGACAGGGATTTGGACTTCTTGTACAGTGTCCTTTCTAAACCTGCACTCTGGTGTTGTCCTACAGAATATGTAGGTAGGAGTTCAGTGACACTTGAAATTGCACTCATCTGTACTACCTCTTTATGTAGCCATTTGTCTGCTAGATGCCTCTGTCATATTTGTGCTTCTGCTACATATTCTGAAGGGGTATTTTTGAACACCTGTTTGAAAAATAAACTACACTGGCTTGATTTCTTCAACTCTGTGGAAAATAAGAGGTAAAAAAACCAAACAAACAAAAGAGGAAGGTAGTTTTGTCTTTCTGTCTTTGAAAAGATTTGCTTTCAAAAACTTCATTAAGTTTAAAGTCAACTGACAGGCCTTGCATGCCTGCAAGATATTGAACTGCATGTGCAAATTGATTGGATGACTGATATCTCATCACAGATTCAGAATTAATAGTGAGTGTATGATAGTCCTAGGCCAGTCCTAATGGTAGTGATGCCTCTTTGAGATCTTTTTCCATGGTCAACTTTAGAGCTAAAGAGACAAAGCAAATGTGTTGAGAACATCACAAAAAAGTTCTGGTTTTGTTAAATTCACAGTGAAGAATAAGACTGTTGAAATCCCCTATGAAAATACATGAATGTGTGGCTTAATGTGTCCCAGTGAATGCATCCCAGACTGATGCACTGAAGGCCAAGGGAAATAAAGCACAAAGTAGTCCCCATGGGTGAGGCTGAGACTGACATTCAATGCTTCAAGAAATAAGTAGCTTGCCCAGAAGACAGGAAAGAAGCCAGTGGGCAATGTGCAAAGAAATCAGATTACTTCGTATCAGGTTCCGTGTGTCTGAAAGAAGTTGTACAGAGATTTACTTTGGGTTTCTAAAACCGCTGAATGACTTTTACTCCATCATAAAAATGCATAGACCAAGATAAGAAACTCTTGAAATAATTCCCTTACTCCTAATCTCTTATTATTTTGGGACATTCTTCTGTAGTCAGTGGCCTGGCCCAGAATATTCTGTGAGACTCTTCTAAACAAATTACTGCCTTCGGCTCAGTTTATTATCTATTCCATGTTTGATCTAACAGTCAGTCCTCTCTGCTCTGCTACAAAAGCAGGTTTACTTCTGCCTTTCGTTTGCCTAGGATTTCCAATGTGTCTCTGCAAGTCCCTGTTCCAACACTTTGACTTCTTTGCTCTTTTACTTTTTTCTTTTTTCTCCTAGTGGAGAAGTGACTGCAAAGTATACTGTTGTGGATTTATGGCACAGTCATTCTTCTGCACTAAATCACTCACAGTGCAGATGCTTTAAGGACAGAGGCAGATCACGTCTTTTTACTGCAGCTGCGCCAGAGGAAGTGGCTTCTATCCGTGGGTACCAAAAGTTTTTACCTGTTTCTCTGAATGAGGTGCTTTCAAGAGTATGTCTTAGTCTGCTCCTGGCAAAATGAACTGGATTGGTTTATGTTTAAAATGTATTTTTTGGCAATTAAGCTAGCAAATCTGTTGACGGTAGCTGGGACAGTGGTCTGAGAAGAGGCAGGGCTCTGTCTTGAAAGTGTAGTTAGCTGAAATGGCATAACTCATGGTTTCTCGGTTTACTGCGACTAAAAGGGGTGGTCCTGCTCTGTTCAGCCCTCAGCTTCCTCTCCCCTCTCCCTCACTCTCACCTAACCTACATGCTGCCAGTGACCTCTTTAGAGGTGACACAACTGCCCCTCTGACTGCAGAGTGAGCTGATTCAGCTCACTGAGCCAGCAGCAAACTAACCCCACAAAACAGCCAACAGTTTTTTGTTGGCTTAACAAACTCCACTAACTCACTTAGGGGTCAAATGAGTGCCAGAGCTGTGCAATGGAGAGGATGAGACCACACAGCTTGAAGGGCTGGAGAAAAAGTGGGAAAACAAGGCCTGAAGAATGGGACTGCCCGTTTTGGCAGCAGCAAGCTGTTAGAGCAGCTCAAGTGTCTGGCTGAGTTGCACCCTTACCGTGCACAAAGGAGGCCCATGTGAGAAAGAGTGCAGCAGTTAGTGTGCTGTAAAGTCACACCCTGAGTACTTTGCAGTAACTTCACTTGATCCGTAAGTCTTTTGTTCTTTGTTTGTTCTCCAAATTCCCTCCCTGCATGCAGGTAAGGGAAGTAGCTTCAGCTAATCTCCTTAGCATGGCTATTGTCTGGCTAAAGTACAGTCAATATGTTCAACAAGCTTCCATTGTAACCAGTCTGGGAGAGAGAAGACAAAATCCATGTGAGTCGAAGACCATTTGCCAGAGTGTTCAGAAGTACAGAAAACCTGTAAGCTTGCCACACCAACCACAACTCCTAAATCTTACCCATTCACCCCATCGTGGCATTATGTCAAGAGTTCAAATTACTAGATGTTGATTAGGTGAGAGAAAGGTTTGCCAGAAAGCTTCTGGCTGAATGCACATACATTGCAGAGCAGAACATGTCGGGCCCCTTATCTCATTAATTCTGTGATTAACAGATACTGGCCAGTTCTGGAGAGATGAGCCTTTTTGTGAGTACAAGTAAAGCCAGTGGCTGGGACAGAAAACGTGGTTTTGAATTAAATTTTCAGTGACCAATTTTGACCTTACTACCTCTAGTAATTAGCAAGAGTATTCAGCCAGAAACAATGGCTTGACAACAATAGGAGCAGCTTCATTATGTGGCTATTAGGCTGTAAATTACCATTGAAGATGAAATTGAATTATTTCTAAGTCTATTGTGACTTCTTTATCACTATATTCCTGTGCCTGTTCTCAGAAGTTGCTAAACTTCATCTCTTCCAGTAAAAGCCCCCTCTAACTCACCTCTGCCTAACTGGGTGCAACTGTTTATGTAAATAGAAGGGAAAATAGTTTTGCTAATTTATCACTTTTTGGCTAGAACGGTCTGAGGAGTGTTCAGGTCAGGAAGAATATGACATACTATTCCCAGACACATAATGGGCAGTATCCCTTCCACGGGCACAGTGATTGAAAAGTAAATGTCTATCTCTACTGCTCCAGCCTCCCATGGAGATATCCAGTGGTATCTTCAGAGTAAGAAAATTTTAAAAGTGTAATTAGATATATATTGGATAAGTCATTAAAAGAAAATTTCATTTTAATGATTTGTATCTGCAAGAGGATGTAAATTAGTAATGGTTTATCAAATTTTACAGTTGAAGTTATTAAAAAATACCTCTGAATAGTAAATTAATAAAAAAGAAAAAGTATGTATATACATATAATTACACACATGCACACACATTACTGCAGGACGAGCTAAAATAAGTTTGGTGGTTTTTGTCTCTCACAAAATAAATGGTTCACACATGTTGTCCAGCTTGAAAGCTTCCAAGAGAGCTGATTGCCTGCAATTATTATATATTTTATGGTGCATTCTTTCACTTTATATTTGATTTGTTCATATAGAGTGCTCAGTGCAATACAAAGGTTTGTAGATGGCTGGGATTCCTGGATCCTGCCTGAAAGTTTGTTATTAACACAGGCCGCTTAAAAGTACTTTCCATAGCCGCTGGCTGCTCCTGAAATGCCTAACAAGCCTTATTGGGAGGGAAAAAAACACCACAAAAAACAACAACAACAAAAAAACCTTAAATAAAAAAAAAGGCCACTAATTTTCTTAATTCTGTATAGGAGGTATAATGTCTTTATAAAGTAATAATTTAAAGAAAAACAATTACCACTGTGTTATCTGGGCCTTGCAGCTGTACTTCCCACTTTTGCATTAGCAGTGTGTGTTCTAAGGTTATGAAAAACCATGAAAATTGCATCTTAAGAGCAGTTTTATTCTTTTTCCTAGGATTTGATTGAAACAGACAGCTACATTTTGTGTATATATTATTAGGCAGTAAAATAGGCTTTGAAGGCAGATTTCTGTTTAGTATGTGAGTCACACACACAACAGTCTTTCATTCAGCAACCAAAGACTGATCTTTTTAATGCTTCAACTCACTCAACATGTTTTCTGAATGCTACATCTCGCAGTAAGGAGAAAAAAAAAAAAAAAAAAAAAAAAAAAAAAAAAGAGAGAGAGAAAGAGAAGGAAAACATCCCCAAACATCTTTTAAGCCATATTTCTCTCTTTCTTTCTGTTATTCCTCATTTCCTCAAATTAAAAACAATCTGAAAAGGCAATCTAGCTAGTTTGTGCTGATTTAACCTTAAGACAAACTGATTTTTATCGTCTTTCTTTCCAGATTGTTGTCCAGGGCAGCACTGAATGCTGCACCAGCTCTAGGCGTATCTAATCCCTCTCATAAAAGGCCATTGTGGTAGTAAAACTGAGACCAATGGCTTTTTCATTCTTCATCTCTCAGCTCTCCAAAGTAATGGCAATGGGGTCTCCTCTTCATGTTTTTCTTTTCAGATGCATAGTTTCTCCTTTTAATAAGACTAAAATAGAGAAATAAAAGGAACACAATCACGTTTTCCTCAAAGCTCTTCCTATAAATACCTTCTGGAGAACTGAATTTAGGAACAATTATCTGCAATCTGAGTTGTTGTGACCCTGTGTGTGAATACAGCAAGTATCCTTGGAAGTTTCTGATCATTCTGAAGTATGTGACCGTGTTAAAATGTTGGGCAGATAATACTTTGTGCTTCATATTTTCTGCTTACGGTCACACTCTGGCATTCTTCTTCACCCTGAAGTCTGTGAAATGAAGGAGGTGATGAGAGTAGCACTCAACACAGGCACAGTTCTCACACCTACTCCTTGCAAAGTAAACATATAGATGCCATTGTCCACTTATTTTGTGCAATTGCAATGCATCCTTGTCAACAATATTAAAAAAAAACAAAACAACCCAACAAAACAAATTAAAACTCAGGGTTTCTTACAAAGAACAAGTAAGAAGAGTAGATAGCAAATATTCTTTGGAAAAAGAGCACTTTTTTTTTTTTTTTTTTTTTCCCTCAAGAGCTTTGACCTGGGTGACAAACAATATGCTAACAGATTGTATTTCAGAAATAGTTCACTGTTTTTTTCACATCCCTGTGGATGTTCAGGGAATAAAACAGAAAGTCTGCTGCCATCCCCACTTAAAGTGTTTGAAAGCACAGGAGTATCTTTATGTAAGACAGCTAAAGTCAAGACCTGTGTGTAATTATTTGGACTATCTTTCTTTTCTCCAGTCCCAAAGAGAAGAGCAGTTTCAGGAACTGGAAGGTCTGCTTTAATAGTAGTTATTTGCAGTACACATGTCTGAATTGAATGCAGATGTTCTTAATTACATTACACTTGATCTCAATATGCTTAACAAACACAGTCCTCAGGGCACCCTGTAAGGTATGTAATCACTGTTACACGAAATTACAAGTGAGGAAGCAGAAGCATTGTGATGAGAAGACCCACAGGTTTCAAAGTCCAGATTTGCAGAGGCTCACAAGCTACACCGATCACCTCTGCCTTGAGTCTGACACAGACAGTGACACCTTGAGCGCACTCCATGACTTCAGGAGAGGCATAAGATTCAGATCAGAGACAATCATAACTTTCTTCCCTGGTAAGAATGATTAACCAGTGATTATGATGTTTTTTATTTTCTTGTGTCACAGCTGTGGTGTGTAACATCAGGTAAGTTTTATGGTTGCTGTATTAACACTATCCTCTTTTCTATCTCTCTTCCTCTGTCTCAAATGACCCTCTCCTTCTTTCCTACTCTCTTGATCTCTGTCTCCTCATGTGTCTTTTCCAGAAGGTCTCTTCTGCAGTCAAAAGTATGAAGCTCTCTTTGTGTTTCTCCCTTTCTTCCCCAGGACAGGAAAGGAAACAAGAAGACAGCAATAAGCACAGTCAGGAAAGTAGGAGGCCACAGCTGTCTGCTCTGATACACATGGAGAAATCCTTAGGGATACTCTCTTCACTTCTAGCTCCAGTGGCCTACATACTTCATTTGTTAAAATGCCTCTTGGACTGATTATCAAGAGCTCAGGCATTTATCTTGTCCCAGAGCATTAATTTTCTCCTTCCACACCTCTGCAGTTTTTAAATCTTCCAGACACCATCTCCCAAACACATTCTGATAACTTCTTCGGTGAGTTTTCAGGGTCATTCCTCTTCAGACTCCATTATGTCAAAGGATGTAGCAGCACATTTCCTCATTTCTCCCCTGAGGATGTTATACCTAACCTTGCCTTTGAAAACTTTCACAGATTCATTCCTCACTTCTTCAGCCAGTACACACTCTGCCTCTTAGTCATCTTTATCTTACTCCTAGTATACACTATGTGATTTTATCATTGGTCTATTCCTTCTGCTGATCCAGCATCATGCTTCTTGCTCTCCTTCCACATTGGACAACCTATCCCTGTTACCCCGACTTCTGCTGCAGACTTCTTACATCTAACTGGCTTCTTCTATCAAAAATCCATTTCAAGACTCATCTTTCCTCTCCCTGACCTATGACTCCTAGCTTTCTCTTTAGTAAAACAATCCATTCCTATTCCCTAAGCCTCAGATTAATTTCCCTATGTTCATTTGTTCTCTCTGAAAATCTGAAGTATGGCATTCAGCCACTGGCCTTTTTTGTATTTTTCTCCTTAGTACTAGTAATATGCAGATGCTGCCTGCCTAAAATACTGAATCTGCAACCATAATTTATATTACAAATTATAATTGACTGTGAAGCATTAAGCTATTTTGTATGAAAGTAGCTGTAAATAATGCACTGTGTAATAGAGTACTAAGGCTATCACAAAAGGTTGGAAGAGATTTTAACACATATTACCTGTTTCTCATTGCACATAGTCTAATAAGCAAGAAATACATGTTTTTAATATTGTCTGAATGTTTACACAATACACTACATAAATAAATAAGCTGTTGCTTAAACTACTTGAGGAGAAATTTAGTATCTGTACAGTGAGCTGAAAGCTATATTCATGTCTAAGGTTAAAGGCTTGTAGTTCAAATTCTACAGAACTTCATAGAACTATTAAGTTACAAAATTGAAAAGACTTAGTAGGTCATTCAGTCCATTCTAAAGACAAAACGAAGTAATTCCCCATGGTATTTATTTTCCATGTTTTTCCAGCCTAATTTGCAAGCCTATGCAATGGCACTTAAGCATTTCCTTTGGGACATGGTTTATCTCACTGGTTAGCAGATTTCACTGTTAGGATTTAAAACAAAAACAACACAACAACAAACAACAAACTTCAAATGTTGTTTTCCTTTCTTTTTTTAATCCCCTGTGGTCTCAGAAAGATAGTTTCTATCCTGTCTACCTTTTACACTCTCTATCCCCAAATAAATACACATATACACATACTCATACACACACAGAGTCTTTCATAAATCTTCCCCTCTAGTAGCCAGTTGTCAGGCCATTTTTGTTGCTCTTCCATAAACATTACAGTGGTACTTTGTTTCCATATATAACCTATATTTGTGTACTGAAACATCAGAGACACTGACCTTTAGATTAGGCATCAAACAGACTCCTTGTGAATATGCAAATAGATGTAAAAGAGTCTGTGGAGTGTTCTAAAGAAGAAAACATTATTAGCATTGTCTCTCTAAGGAGAAAAAAAAAAACAAACCAACAAGTATCTAACATCAGTATCTGCCACGTGTATAATGTATGTTTGTATCTCCAGTTCCCATACTCGGGTCTATAGATAATTGGCAGTCTGCAATGCATTAATAAATTATCCACAACTAATCTGCAGATCCAGTAGTTTGTGCACATGAATTAAAAGTTTGTTCATAAGACTGCGGGATAGGCTGTGATACATTCTGAGGGTTGTAAGGTTGTGCTAATCCAAAATGTTCCTATCGATGTGATAGTTTCCAATGTACTGCTTACAAATCTGCTGCGAGAAACCCTTTACGTGCAAAGCACTGTATGTGACAGAAATGCCATTGTTTACCTAATTAATCCGGCAAATAAGTCCTCAAGAGAAATAGATTTTTGTCTCTCTGTAGTTCAAAATTGAAGAAAAAGAATGACGGTTTAATCTTTGCAGACATGCTGTGTATAATAATGAGATTGCCTACACATGCACGTACCCCTCTCTGCTCCTGCAACATGAAACGCAGGAACAAAGGGTGCAGCTGGAAGAGAACGTCTGAGGGAAGGTAATTAAGGCCCAGCTGCAAATGACGGTAGGACTACGTGGTATTTTCAGACGTTAATAAATTTAACACCACCGATCTTAAAGATCGTCCATACTAGCGGGGACAAGGGCACCGGCGAGGACTGAAAAAAGCCCTTGCCGAACTGAAGAAGTATTTGCTGTAGTCTTTGTTTTCCCACTGCAGTCTGCCCCTGCCCACCGGCGCCCTGGGCTTTCGGGGAACACAGGACGCGGGGCGACCCGCCCGGCCCCCGACACCCCCGCGACGGAGGGCACGGCCGGGCGCGGAGCCGGGCGCCGGGGGAGCGGGGAGAGGGGAGCGGGCTTGGGGCGCGGGGGGCAGGGCCGGTGCCGGACGGGGGGCACCCCTGTGGCATCGCTGATGGGTCTTGTCGCCAGACTGCTCCGGGAGAAGGAGAGAGGAGCTCTTCCTCAGAACAAGCGTGGTTTTTAACCGTCCAGGAGTGTAAGATAAGAGCCTGACACTGCTTTTGCTAAAAATAGACGTTTGCCAGTAATTTTTCTTAGCGTGTATGTCTGGCAAGATTTAAAAAAGAAAAGAGGTGGGGTGAGTGGATGGAGATCTCTTTGGGATTATTAGTGGTCTGCAGCTGCATTAATTAAAACCGGATTTCCTATTGGAGACAAACATCAGTAATTTATTTGCCTTCTGTCTTGTAAAAGGTACAAGAATACAAAGTTATAATCTCATTTGGCGACCAGGCAGAAATTTAGGCAAAAAGCCACTAAATCACCCAGCGGGCACTGGCTTCTTTTTGAAGTGGGGACATTTCCAACCTGACAAAACAATGTGAGTTAAGTGGTCTTTTTGCAGCCACTCATGGGAATCGGCTGCTGCAGATGGACCCACGGGCCTGCAAGTGGTTTTGCTGTAATTCCTGCCACAGAAATAGATAAATAAAAACCCTGCTTCGGTAACCATGCAGTACATTGGGCTGGCTCCTTCCCTATATGGTCATACACAAAAGCCAGGAGGGAGAGGTGCGGGAGGGGACATGAATCTCTGAATTTTGTGATCTAAGGAGGTTTGTGAGGACATTTTACCCATCAATTGGCGGCTGTGTTCGGAGAAACTGCTCTTGCATGGACCGTTGCTTTCAGAAATTAAAATGATGGTGTAACGCAGATAAAGCAGAGGCATTTTTGCAATCTCTCCCAATGACTGTTCCTTGGCTAGTTAACAGACCATCTATTCAGAAGCAATTTTCTTTGGGCTGAAATTATGTGCTGACCGTAGCAGATCACTTCCCATAATACCCCTTCCCCCACTCAACGCTAAATACAAACTGTCTCCGACTCACTGTATAATAATGTGAAAATGACTGTAATTTCGCAGACGAGGAGCAGCCCAAAGTGAAACGTGTCTAAACAGAGGTCGATATTGAAAAATCAGGGCCATTACCTAAATCTGAAAAATACATACTGTAAAGAAACAGGAACAGTGATCCGTGACTAAGCAGGCTGAAAAAAAGTAGGCATGGCGTTTCTGATCTTACATTTTTTTACTAACTACCGAGTTAAATCACCCAAAAATTACCCTAGGGAACATGTGATTTTCAGTACCTTGTAGCACAGTACATGTTCATTCTCCCACGAACTGCCGATGGCCGACCATCCCGGGTGCATTTAGCAGTGTCCCCAGCCCTCGCGGCTGCCCACCGGCTGAGCAGCAGCCCCTCGCAGGCACTGCTTGCTATTGTCCGAGATCTGTCAGAGCGCACGCTGTGCCGTTTTGTTTGGTTTCGAGATTGTTGACGTTGTTGTTGTTTCTTCTTCCTTTGTAGCAACTTAAAAATTTAATGTGATTAAGGGCCTCCTCAGCAATGAACTTATCTCTGCTAATAAACCCTTCATTATCAGCCCCTGAAGGGGTAGTGCTTTTACACCAGCAGGAACGGAGCAAGTTTCGTGTCTAGGCCTCTGGAGAAAGGGTGTGCTGGTGACCCCCTTGCCCTGGGCTCGGGGTCGGAGGAGCCGGGGCTCACAGGACCCGGAGGGGGGGCTTGCCTCCCAAGAGCCCGGGTCACGGTGGCCCAGTGGCTAAGGCACGGCCGGGTGCCACATCACGGCCGGTTTTTACTCCTCCTT
>NW_009953721.1:1042949-1044961 GCF_000747805.2 Chaetura pelagica | reverse complement strand
GCAGGCAAGGGGCAGCCCATCTCCCTCCCCTTCCTTCGTTCATCGCCCCCTCTTCGTCCATTCCCCCCTTTCGTGCATCCCCCAGTCCCCGGGCGCGACCGCCTTTCCCACCCCCACCTCCACTACCGTCTGCGAAGGGTTAAACGCAATTTAACGCAGTGGTGTAGCATAATGGCTCCCAACCTAAACAAAAGGAATGATTAAGGGGGATATTTTCGAGCTACACAAAGCCCGATAGGGAAGATTTGTGTTACTAATTCCTGTGAAAGGATGTTCACGTGGTAGTTATACGGTCGCTGGCATTCACAGTTCAGTGCGTGCAGCAGTAAATCAGCAGCTTGGAAACAAAAGGGTTATTTTCTGCCCCCCCTCCCCCCACCCTAGAAAAAGAGGGGGGATTAAGGGGGGGGGGGGAAGAAAAAAAAAAACACACAACAAAACTAAACCCCGACATGCCTAACTTAAACCATATTGTAAAAATGAACATGGAATAAAATATGCGAGGATGGGAAGAGTGAATGCAAGAAGGAGGGCTGGTCCGAAGGCACAGCAGTGCCTCGGTGTGCTCCCGAGCCTAGTTGGGGGTGCTGCCCTGCCCTGAACCTCCCTTCAGCCCCTTCTTTCAGACACTGTTTGCTTTTCTCCTCCACTAAGCACGAAAATAATCTCACATATGTATCAGCAGCCCTCTTTCTCTGGCTTCAAGCTGTTATAATTCTGAATGAGGGTGAGGGGGCATTTAAAAATTATGAGTGAGATTCTAAATTGCCTCTTTGAAACCAGCACAGAAAAATCATTCATCATCTCTTCGAAAACTGCACTGAAATTAAATTAAAACGAAATGAGGGAGTCTTCCTCCCAACGTGTGAGTCTTGGCAGAGCTACTCTCCACCTCGGTTTTCTAATTTTTCCCCTCTTCCCCCCTCCTTCCTCCCATTTTTATTTCTTTTTAATTTTTTTTTTCCCTTTCCCTAAGCCCTAAAATGTTATATAGGATAATTGAAATGGGAAACACGATTTGGATCTGGCTGCAGCAGCATAGCGTGCCACTCGGCGTGGACTGGGGGGTTGCAGAGCGGGGGGGGGATGTGAGAGTGCGTGTGTGTGTGTGTCAGTGTGCCTAATGCGAGTGTGCGTGTGCGCGGTGTGTGCCTGCGTTGCGCCCCACGCCCGTGTGTACGAGTCCGTGCGGGCCACTCGGTGAGCCCGGTTTCATAAAAGCTGGCTTCTGATTGGCCAGGAGGGAAAGGGTACTGTGAACAAAGAAAAGTCCCTCTCAGGTACCGCGCCGGAGTGGGTTCCCACTCCCCCGCCTCGGCCGCCGCGGGGGCAGCGCCCGTGTCCCCCGGGTCTGCCTGTCCGTGTGTCAGCGTGCGGGGGGACACAGATAGGTGCTCTTATTTATTTATTTTATTTTTCTTCCTCCTCTCACCCGTTTTTATTTTTTAATTTCGTTTCTAGAAAGAAGGGAAGGTTTCATGGTTATCTGGTGCTCTCTTCTTCCAAACACAATAAATCTGTTGAAGACATTAGATTTTTTTTTTTTTCCTAAAATAAAAAGCGGCTGCAACAAAAACACACTCAATGCAGTTAGAAGGAAAAGGTCAACTCGATGCAATACAGACCGTAAGTACGGTTGCGTGGTGTGTCTATAGCACTTAGAGGGGATTTTTATTATTATTATTTTTTATTTTTATTTTTCTCTGCAAAGGGGAGTGTTTTAAGAGTTTTGGGAGTTGAGGTAACTAGGGGGATTTTTTTTTTTTTTTTGGGTTTTAAAAAGAAAAAAAAGAAAAGAAAAAATCCCACAAGCAGGATGAGTTATTTGAGGGAAGCAAAGAGGGCGAAAGCGCCGTAGTCACACAAATCATACTTGACGGTGCACTTGGGGGGAGTTAAAGCATAGTGCCTTTTTGGGGTTTTAACTAACCAAGGGGGAAAAATAAAAGTGACACAATTACAGACTCTCCCCTCCCCCCTCCGCCCCGAGAGGAGCGCTCGTTAGGAGGAGT
>NW_009953721.1:1023449-1041741 GCF_000747805.2 Chaetura pelagica | reverse complement strand
CCCGCTTCTCCCCACCCCCATCCTTCCCCTCCCCGCTTCCCCTCAAGTTACTTCAAGAAATCAGATCTGTCAGGACGGGCGAAAAAAATGCCACTTCCCAACTAACAGGCGGAATCCAGCCCAGATTTTCAGTCCTTTCTTCTTCTTTTTTTCCTTCCTCCCTTTCACTAATTTATCCCGATGTTAGCACATTCTGTCTTCTAACACCCGGGCGCCTGTAGGTTTGTTTCATGGGATCATTACTTACTGATCAGGAAGGCTCCCAGGTCGGGGCTGAAGACGGAGTGTGAAGTTGGGGAAACATTTATTTTATTTTATTTTTTAAATTACTGTGATGATTATTACCTTTCGGTGCTTATTCAGGAAAAGCAAACAAACAAAAATCTGGTCCTTGATGCTTCAGTTCTGAATGTGAAATATTACCTGCCAACTGGTAAAGTTGTGAGGCTCAGCATTTTTTTTTTTAATTTTTATTTTTTTCTTTAAGCAAGGAGGAAAAAACCTAAACAAACAAAAAAAGGACTTCTGATCCGTGTGCCAAAGTAGGGGGAGATATGTTATTGACCGATTTATATTGGCTGAGATGATACTTGCTTTCTACTTCTTGATCACTTGCTCTTTAAGTAAAATGAGGCACAGAGTTGTTGCTGAGACGATTGGGAACAGCATTTTGATTTACTGGTTTAATTAAAAAATGATAAAGGATTAAAGGTAAGCATTATGCATATATATGTATAAATATTTCGACAGTCAACTGTAAAAGGGAGAGATCCCTTTAAAAATCGTTTTAACTAAGCTTTGTCAAACACACACTCATTTGTGGTCACTGAGGCCACCTTGGTGCAGATCACTTAAAGTGTATGTCTTAATCAGTTTCCTGTACAGTCAGTAATACTGTATTTAACAGACCTTACAATTGTATGACCTTGGAGTACATTAGAACTGCTTTTAGAACTGTTATGTTGATAATATGTTTTAAAAGAAAAGATACCTTTTTTTTATTATTATTTTTTTTTTTTTTAACCTATGGAGTCTAATTTTTTCCAGTAAACATTTGTGTTTTTAGGTTGTGGGGTTTTAACAGAAGCTGTATTGTGGCAAGGAAAATTAGGTTTCCCACTTCCCTTAGCACTCCCTCCCCAAGAGGGGAAGGGGGGCAAAAGATAATATAAGAGCATCACAAAACTTCAAGAGTCTGGTTTAAAGCCACAAAACCCATGGAATGCAGTGAAGAGTGAATCTGTGTGCTCCCTTTTCTCCCTTTCGTGCCTAGGTGGTGGTCCAAGGGGTTAGATTACAACATGTGCTCCAACAGCTACGCACCACTTCTAAGACTGTATTTCCTGAGCTTTGTGGGTTTGAATAACATACTTATTTTTTCATTTTTTTCACTTTTTAATTTTTTTTTTTTTTTAGAGATTGTGGATGTTGGCATATAACCAAATTAAAGATGCTCACTGTAAAGCATCACGGCCATTGCCTCAGGTTTAACAAACTTAAGAAAAAAAAGGTGGCAACAGTGAATGTTCCCCCCCCACCTTTCCCCCTTTTTATTAGTTGTATTACATTCTGGTAACACCCAGACAAGAAATATTCGAATTTTCCCCTCCTCACAGGGCAAGGTGGATGTGGACTGCAGGTTGTGAGCCTAGACACACCTAAGGGAGGAAGACAGGAAGAGTTGAACTTAAGAGAGCCCAACGGAGATAAACGAATGTCCCCACATCTCCAAAGGAAAGTTCATCGGATTTTTACTCCAGAGATCTCATCTTCAGGATGTCATTGAACACTTCCACTGCAGGAAAAGGTGTGGATCCAAACGCGGTTGACACTTACGACAGTGGCGATGATTGGGAAATTGGTGTTGGGAATTTAATAATTGATTTGGACGCCGATTTGGAGAAGGATAGACAGAAATTTGAGATGAATAATTCTACTCATACCACCAGCAACAGCAACACCAGCTCCAAGGATTGTGGGGGTCTGGCTTCCAGTGGGGCTAATGCTACCTCAGCTTTAGCTGATGGCCTAAAATTTGCTTCTGTTCAGCCCTCTGCTCCCCAGGGGAATTCCTCGCACAAAGAGACTAGCAAATCAAAAGTGAAAAGGAGCCCCCCGCTTCTCCCCACCCCCATCCTTCCCCTCCCCGCTTCCCCTCAAGTTACTTCAAGAAATCAGATCTGTCAGGACGGGCGAAAAAAATGCCACTTCCCAACTAACAGGCGGAATCCAGCCCAGATTTTCAGTCCTTTCTTCTTCTTTTTTTCCTTCCTCCCTTTCACTAATTTATCCCGATGTTAGCACATTCTGTCTTCTAACACCCGGGCGCCTGTAGGTTTGTTTCATGGGATCATTACTTACTGATCAGGAAGGCTCCCAGGTCGGGGCTGAAGACGGAGTGTGAAGTTGGGGAAACATTTATTTTATTTTATTTTTTAAATTACTGTGATGATTATTACCTTTCGGTGCTTATTCAGGAAAAGCAAACAAACAAAAATCTGGTCCTTGATGCTTCAGTTCTGAATGTGAAATATTACCTGCCAACTGGTAAAGTTGTGAGGCTCAGCATTTTTTTTTTTAATTTTTATTTTTTTCTTTAAGCAAGGAGGAAAAAACCTAAACAAACAAAAAAAGGACTTCTGATCCGTGTGCCAAAGTAGGGGGAGATATGTTATTGACCGATTTATATTGGCTGAGATGATACTTGCTTTCTACTTCTTGATCACTTGCTCTTTAAGTAAAATGAGGCACAGAGTTGTTGCTGAGACGATTGGGAACAGCATTTTGATTTACTGGTTTAATTAAAAAATGATAAAGGATTAAAGGTAAGCATTATGCATATATATGTATAAATATTTCGACAGTCAACTGTAAAAGGGAGAGATCCCTTTAAAAATCGTTTTAACTAAGCTTTGTCAAACACACACTCATTTGTGGTCACTGAGGCCACCTTGGTGCAGATCACTTAAAGTGTATGTCTTAATCAGTTTCCTGTACAGTCAGTAATACTGTATTTAACAGACCTTACAATTGTATGACCTTGGAGTACATTAGAACTGCTTTTAGAACTGTTATGTTGATAATATGTTTTAAAAGAAAAGATACCTTTTTTTTATTATTATTTTTTTTTTTTTTAACCTATGGAGTCTAATTTTTTCCAGTAAACATTTGTGTTTTTAGGTTGTGGGGTTTTAACAGAAGCTGTATTGTGGCAAGGAAAATTAGGTTTCCCACTTCCCTTAGCACTCCCTCCCCAAGAGGGGAAGGGGGGCAAAAGATAATATAAGAGCATCACAAAACTTCAAGAGTCTGGTTTAAAGCCACAAAACCCATGGAATGCAGTGAAGAGTGAATCTGTGTGCTCCCTTTTCTCCCTTTCGTGCCTAGGTGGTGGTCCAAGGGGTTAGATTACAACATGTGCTCCAACAGCTACGCACCACTTCTAAGACTGTATTTCCTGAGCTTTGTGGGTTTAAATAACATACTTATTTTTTCATTTTTTTCACTTTTTAATTTTTTTTTTTTTTTAGAGATTGTGGATGTTGGCATATAACCAAATTAAAGATGCTCACTGTAAAGCATCACGGCCATTGCCTCAGGTTTAACAAACTTAAGAAAAAAAAGGTGGCAACAGTGAATGTTCCCCCCCCACCTTTCCCCCTTTTTATTAGTTGTATTACATTCTGGTAACACCCAGACAAGAAATATTCGAATTTTCCCCTCCTCACAGGGCAAGGTGGATGTGGACTGCAGGTTGTGAGCCTAGACACACCTAAGGGAGGAAGACAGGAAGAGTTGAACTTAAGAGAGCCCAACGGAGATAAACGAATGTCCCCACATCTCCAAAGGAAAGTTCATCGGATTTTTACTCCAGAGATCTCATCTTCAGGATGTCATTGAACACTTCCACTGCAGGAAAAGGTGTGGATCCAAACGCGGTTGACACTTACGACAGTGGCGATGATTGGGAAATTGGTGTTGGGAATTTAATAATTGATTTGGACGCCGATTTGGAGAAGGATAGACAGAAATTTGAGATGAATAATTCTACTCATACCACCAGCAACAGCAACACCAGCTCCAAGGATTGTGGGGGTCTGGCTTCCAGTGGGGCTAATGCTACCTCAGCTTTAGCTGATGGCCTAAAATTTGCTTCTGTTCAGCCCTCTGCTCCCCAGGGGAATTCCTCGCACAAAGAGACTAGCAAATCAAAAGTGAAAAGGAGTAAAACTTCTAAGGATGCTAATAAATCTCTGCCTTCTGCTGCCTTGTATGGGATTCCTGAGATCAGCAGTGCTGGCAAGAGGCAGGAAGTCCAAGGGCGCCCTGGAGAGGCAACTGGCATGAATTCAGCACTGGGTCAAAGCGTGAACAGTAACCCAAACGGCAATAGTAACAACACCAGCAACACCACCATTGCCTCTTGTGGGAAAAACAAAGAGGAGAAACCAGGTAAAGCCCCGGGCAGCAGAGGCTCCAAGCGGGATAAGGATGCAGGAAAATCCAGAAAGGACAAGCAGCATGACCTGCAGCAGGGCCACCCCAACGGCAATGGGGGTGGCAGCAGCCAAGCTCCCCCTGGGCACCTCTATGGCTTTGGGGCCAAGGGAGGCAGTGGTGGAAGCAGCAGCCCCTTCCACAGCACCTCCTCTGCCCTGGGAGAGGTGAGCAAAAGTACCCAGGATTCAGGGTTAATGGGGAACTCTATTTTGGTAAAGAAGGAAGAGGAGGAGGAGGAGAGCCACAGGCGAATCAAGAAGTTGAAAACAGAAAAGGTAGGACAAAGCTCCTCTCCGCCTCCTCTCTTCTGTGTCTCCCTATGTCTATAATAAATGTCCCACAGCTATGTGTTCGGCTCCTGTGTTTTCTCTCTGCTGTGTATTTGTGAATTGCATCTGTTCTTAATCTTTTTCTTAAAAAAGAAACAACCTTGAGATCTCTTCCTTGGACAGAAGATACCATGTCTTGGTGTGCTGCTCTTCCTTGTGATTTCCCCTCCCTGTCCTCAGACCTGGCGAACATTTCTTTTTTGTCTGTTCCCTTTGATCACGCTCACCCAAAAGGAGAAAACTCGGGATGATGATCCTGACTGAGCTGCCTCCGTTTTTAGCAGACAGCAGCAAGTGTTGGTACCAGTGGGATTGCACGTGTTTGCAGGCTGGAGGTCTGTGTGTTTGCTTAGAAGGGTGCATAGCTCAGGATCTAGGAGCAGCAGGTCCTCTACTTGCTGACACTTTCCCACAACATCAGCGGGCGTTTGCAGCCTGCTGCAGCGTTTATCCTCCCAAAGTCTAAAGGTCCCTTCCCCGTCCCGCTGTATGGAGTTGAGATTGTGCTTGGGGGCATGCGGGAGGTGGGGAAATGGGAATCATCAGCAGAGACCTGAGCTCCACCACTGTGCCTCATGAAGAGGCAGAATGGTTCTGGGGGCTCCAGTCGTACAGCAGCCCAGAGGCCTCAGGAACTGGCGTGGAGGAGGTGGAGGAAGGAGCCGTCAGACAGGCGGTGCTTCTTGTCCTCCTGGAAGGAGGAGGCAGGGAGGAGGGGAATGCACCTTGTGCCGAGATGCGTATGTGTGCAAAGCAGCTTTTGGAACAGAAGGGAGCAGTTTGTCTCCTGTCTGGGAGAGCTTTGCTGTCTCAGCCCTGCTGGATCTTGGATGTTAACTACTCATTTGTAGAGTGGTTGAAATGTATGAAAGAAATCCGATGGGGGTGTGTGTTTTTCTTCCTTTCTATTACATTACGAAGGATGCTTTCTGTAAGAAAAGATGTCCACGACTCTATTCTTTGGAAAGGGTGAAGGGAGAGCTTGGCTTTTGTTAACCAATGGTTCATGGAGGTTCTGGTGAGGCGGGAATTGTTCTGTTTGTAGAGCAAAAGGCATATTCTGAGGGGACCTGGGGGGGGAACGTTGGCCCAGATTGCCACCCTGATGAATTCTACAGGTTGCTAAACAAAGATAACGCGGTATGTCTGAAAAATAAAGCAAGCCAACCCTCCCCATCGAACAACCTCAGGGTGTTAGATTGTAACTTTATTGTCAGCTGCTGGTTTTAAATTACCTGCTTTTACAACTTCCCTGGGTGAATGTTCAGCGATGGGAAAACTTTCAGTGTTAACTATAAGGTCTGCAAGTGTCTGGGAGGGCTGAAGGTCTCAGGGAAAAGTTACGTATTTTTACAACCTGTTACCATTTTTTTTTTTTTGTATTTCGGTTATGTTGAACTTTTTTAAATTGACTGGAGGATTAGAGTTGGGTATTTGTAACATCAGGTATTTGTTTAAACTGGAAGTTGATTTCAAGGGCTTCTGTTGAAGGCAAGGAAGAAATTACATTTCATATTGTATGCATATTATTTATTTTTTAAGATCGTATATCTACGGATGAGTTTGAATGAGTCTTGTGACCTTTTCTAAATGCAGATGAGAAAACCAAGTTGCTGTAATTCATGTGTATGTGTTTGCGCTTTGATTTATGAAAGTACTGTTCACGGCAGAAAGATGTCCTAAAAATCTTATGGTCTCTTTATTAACTTAGTACAGTACGCATTTACTTCTGTTGCCAATAGTCTTCAAATTGCAGTTCTCTAATCTGTTTTAACTATCTAGATAAATTGCCCTAATCCGGTCTTCACAATGGCTGTGGTTAAAGAGTCAGAGCCATTTGATTGGATTCAGTGGCTGCCTGGAATGTGGGAGGTACTGCCCTTTTGCAACCCCCTTAGCCTTTTAATCTCTCAGCCAAATGTTCACATTCAACAATTTTGTTTAGCTGGCAATCTGAACATTTCAGTATCTCACAGGCTGCTGTCATGGCAACAGAGATTAGAGGGTGGTGTGGTTTCTCCCGTTTTTGTGTTCTTTTCACTCTAGTCACACAGGAAATCGTATGAAGAATCCACATATATGCGAGTAATTGTACGTGCGCTGTAGATGGGATGGCGTGCAAATTCAGAGCAAACATGTGCGGAGCGATTCAGAGCCAGTGGTACCACCCTGTCGTGTAGCTCTTGCTCCAGGAGGAGGTTTGGAGGTTTCCAGTAAGAGCCGCTGCTGTTGGCACACACCGACTCTAATACAGGCTTCACACATTAGAGTCGTGCAGTGTTGGCCATTGTCTGGCACAATGGTGTGCTTGCTCACTGTCTTAAATCACATCCCTTAGTGTTTCTCTTCCCAAAGAATATTCCTGTCTAGCCATGCAATAATAATAAAGCTCGTTTCTGACACTGGTTGTAACCCAGGCACTGTAGCACTATTAGTGAAACTTAAGTGTTTTGTTTTTTGATTTTTCCCCAAATGTTTACCAATCGTTATAAAGTGTTGTTGTTGTTGGGGTTTTTTTTTGGTGGTGTTTTTGTTTTTATTTTAAGGGTTTCATATTCCATAAATGTTCTTGTTCTGACTGTTTGTACAGTAGAACTGCACTTGCACATGCTGTACTTGCAAAGACCACCTTTTGTCTGTAGATAAATACATACTTTTCAAGCCTGCATGTTAAAATCAATTACCAGTTATCTGAATGTTGTGAAAGGCATGTCTCATGAATTTGGATGTTTCCTTTTAGATACAAATAATTTCCTGCCTGCTGATTCAGAATCTACAGGGTTTTGTATGTGGTGTGGAATATAACATTGCATTTGTTCACTATTTGTGAAAATTTTGGAGCAGGTTCCCAGGAGTTGTAGTCACTGTTTAGCTTTCATAGCATGCTTCAGTGTCTATTTTTGGTCTATCTATTCTGTTTCCTTGTGGCAGAAAGTCATGTAAAACATGATAAATTGGATCTTATGAAGCCTAATTAAACCAATGACTGTGTTCTGCTGGCTCTTTTATGCAGAAACCGCAAGTATGTTGTAAAAGTCACCACTCCTCTAATATGTGGATAAAATAAAAATTATGCTGTAATTCTAAGATGTTTGAGCTATATGCATGCAGCCCATTTTGTGGTTATGCCACCAGTGACATGTCTGAATAAGTAGCTTTGACAGGTAGGCTACCACTCCTAAGATCTCTGGTGTTAAAACCTGTCTCCATTTTCCATTTCTCATCCACACCATTTTTTAGCACACTGACTATTAGTCAGCTTGAATTCTAGATCTGTTTTAGCTAAGCTTTTTTGTCTTTTTAACAGCTATTACATTGAAAAGTGTTCAGACTATCTACAAGAATTTGTGTGTTGCTGGGAGATTTTAGAATTCAGTCACAGTTTACTCTGACTTATGGTAAGACTGTGTCTGCCTTGTGAAAATCAGTATGTTTGCGTGACAATAATACAGAAGATACAAAGCTATAATCAGAGGTTATCTAGTTGTAGTTTTTAAATGGATCAATCTAGTGATACTCCAGGATTGAATTTTTCTCTTGTATTACCTTTTTGTCATTTCACATCTGAAAGCTGTCTTTAGCAAATTACCTGGTATTGTTTATTTTATTTTATTTTTAACAGCAGGATTGAGGGTGTATAACACTTAATCAGGAAACTCTGTGTGCATTTTACCTACTGATATAAATAATTTAAGTACATGCTTTGATTAATGATGTTATGGAGATATGCTTTTCATGTACTTTTCTTCCTGGCCTTGGGTGTAGTTTATTCACTGTGAAATAAAAGGGCAAGGAGGTCACTTGCTGTAATTAAAGAACAAAGTCTATTGTTGTTTGACAGCAAACTGTTTTGAAAGCTACATAAGGGATTTAGCTGTTAAAAACATTGATAACTAGGGGTGTCTAACAAAAAACACAGCTCAAGGTTCTTAAAGTTCTGTAGCACTGTCTAGTAGTGTGACGGTGCTTTTTGAGCTCGGTGAAGAGGTGCTGCCCTTTGGCTGGGGAAAGCTTTCCGTGTGAACCTGCTGACCTCTGCCAATATGTATGACCAGATCTTCTATTGAATGCCTGTACAAAGCTAGAGTTAGTAGAGTAGCACAATGGAGGCCAGTCTAGAACAGTTATAAAATAAAGCAGGAAAGCTGATAACCTTATTCGGAACTACTGGAAAAATATTTCACTTTGGGCATTGGTAATTTTACAATTTTAATAACTGCATAAATACCTAGTAAAAAGGAAAGGATTGATTGACCAGATGTCATGAGGTTAACCATGTTCTCCATGCTGAAGGGCTTTCCTGCAAGACTGTTTTAATTATAGCTATATAAAGAGTTATTTTTCCAAAGTAGCATTTTATAGTCCAATAAACAAAATGTATGTTAAAAGTGCTAAGCAAAATCTCCTGTAACCATAGAGGTGTTCAATAACCAGATTCAAGTTAACATGGAAAGTACCATCTGTTCCTAGTTTCCAGCATAAAACCAGGAATTGAATAGCTGAAATTTTCTTATATTTTTTGTTCTCTTTTTTTTTTTTTTTGTTATTATTATAATTATTTTAAGAAGTTCAGCTGGCACTTTACAGAAGCATTCTGAAATGCAATAATACAGGAGGGACTGTGAAAACACATGTTCATACATACAGTTAACCAGTTCCCCTTTCATTTCAAGCGACTTCCAGAAGCTCAGTCATTGAAGAATTTATAATAGTGAATCACCTCCTGCAGGCAAACACAATAAGGGTCAGTTCTTCAAAGGTCTTACTATTTAGGTAGAACCTGAATTATTCTGTCAATTTTTCCCTACGAGGTAAAAGGAAGGGGGGTGGGTGTGTGTGTAGCCTCTTAAAAGATAACTTCAGCAAGCTCTTATCAGTCACCTAATTGCATATGATAAAACCATTTACTAAAATTTTCCATGCAGAGACTTTTCTGCTCTTCAGAGAAGTGTTCTAGAATTGCTGATAGGGGCAAAATTACTCTTCTAAAGATAACTTAAGTTCGGAACTGTTAAGCAGTGCGATTGTTGGCTGTAGCCTGCGAGCCCTGGATAAAACGCCATCCGGCCTTTGTTTGAGGTCTTTTACTGAGGCTAATGACTGGTCTTGTGCCGCCCTGAGATAGATGACATTATCTCTGAGTGGTCTGACAGGAAACAGACATGTTAATGGCGAAGCTGCGGGGAGGATCTGCTGCAGCTCTGACAAAAGAGTAAAAGCTTGGACCCCTGGTTGTGATCATTAACACATATGCATTCCAGCTTCTCCTAAAGGGCCTTGATTATTGAAAGCTATTTTATCGACAACAACGTAAATAATAAATATGAAATGTGCAGTTTTTCTTGCACGCTAAAACTCGTGGTTGGTTTGTTCTTGTTGGTTTTGTTTTGTTTATGTTGCTTTTTGTTCCCCCGTCCCCCGTAAGAAATTAATGATCTAGTCTTTAAACGGTATCATCTGTAGGCTCCGTAGTTACTGGCATTTGAAGATTCTGCGGCCTGCTTCGTGTTAATTGGACACATCCTTTGCATGTTGAATGCAGATTCCCCTTTATTTGCTCTGTGTTAACCATGTGATTTGCATTTGTAAAAGCAGGCTAAATGCTGTTACTTCAGTGAAAGCTGGCCTTGCCCTGAGCTTGCTTTGTGAAACAGGTGTATACAAAACCAAACAATCCACAACCATAAAAATTATATACTTCTTTTGAAGCATCCTTTTTGCTTATTTAGAGTAAAATAGTTTTAAAATACCTTGTTTTTCTCTACATCTTACATGGCGTTATTGGTACATGGATCTGAGTACATTTTGCAACCATTATCAGGAATATGGTCTCAGAAATACTAACGTTTCTGCTATTAGAAACACCACAGTTCCTTCTACTTTTGATAGACATTTTTTATTTCTATCACCTACCCTTGAAAAAAAGTTTAGAGTACTTCTGCAGCTAATTAGGCAACTTTATGTCATTGCCACATGTGCTATATTTTCCAGATATAGTACTTTCTTTTGTGAATACTATGTCAGCTGTGTGTTCCAGATTTGTTCTGTGGTATAGTTTGATGTGCTGAATATGAAACCAAGTCTGAGAGCTTGCTTTTCTCTGAGCTAAGTTATTTGTACAGATGATCCAACAACCAGGTTATTCTTTACATAATATACTCAGAACTGTACCAGCTTTGTATTGTACTTACATAATGTTGTGACGTACATGGTGATATGTCAGTGCATTTCCTGAAAGGCTAGAGAGATATCTGACTTGTTAATTGTGCTTTATTTCTTTCAACAGAAATACACTCCTGTGTAAGTTCTCAGATAGCGTCATGGATGTGAATCTATGGATGCAGTGACTTGAGCTGAAAGGCCAGCTGTTGTTTTGCTAAAAACTAGCGTTTGTGTTAGTGTGTTTACATGCTAAGGGATTATTTTTATTTCTTGATAACAACATAAAATATATTATTTTTTTTAAGTTTTGAACTGTACACAACATTTACTGTTGGATGAAAGACAGCAAAATGGTGTTCATGAAAATTTCTGGTGGTGATATAATTAGAAAAAGTAAATAGCTTTTTAAAATTTAGAAAAGCTCATATATATTTTTTTTCTTTTGAATTTGATTAACTTTTTTTCCTCCCCTTTTTGCACCAGAATGTGTCTGCCCAGTGAAGCTCTTTTGTGGTGCACTACATTGCGTTTTGCCAAAATACAAGCTATCATTTTTTAATTTGCTTAAAAATATGTGTGAAATGAGATAATTTGAATAAAGATAATTACCAGTTTTCATAGCAGGACTTGAGGGGTTTTTTAAAATGAGATTTTAAATCACAAGGTTTTTATTATTACTACATTCTTGAATTAAAAGCATAATTTACAGCAGGCTATAAGTAGCTATTTGGGCAAATACAAAGATCAGACTATGCCTGTTGGCTGTATTGAAACCAGGGTTTCAGCAAGCATTCTCTATTGCATTTTCTCTTAATTCTGACTAAATGGTCTTGGCAGTTGGAATAAAGCCTTTACATTTCAATGAAAGGTTGAGAAACTATTCAGAGTGACTTGACTGACAAGCAAGATGTTTGTAATTTTTTCTTCCCTTTTTTTGGAGGAGCTGAGATAAAATTCAAGGGGGTGCGAATAGGTAGTTTCCTCTGATGCCCCTGTTCTAGTGTACATGTACACATACATAACATGTGTGCTTATGTGTAAGACTACTTGGTTAAACAGCTTAAGTGAGCGTATAGGGTAAGTCCATGCAATGAAACAGGATTGATGTTTAAATGTGGCTTTTCCAGCTTTAGGGAGCTATGATGTTGATAAAGTTTTCTGAAATCTTGAGCCAACACAGCAAGTCAGGAAGTTGTGTTTTAGTGACAGAAGTTTATAATATGTATGCTTTTCCTGTAAGTTGGCAAATATTCTAAATCTCAAAATGAAGTGATTGACTTTTCTAGCATCAACCTGTGGTGTCCACTGAGGCTATTCAGATCAAAGTCATTGAGAATGAAATGTGAAGCTCATTGTTTCAGTAATTTTGAAGTGAAAATATGCTATGTTGATTTGTATGGGTTTTATGATGAATCTTCTTAAAAAATTTTAGCTTACTGATCTTCAGAAAGAAAAATAACAAACAACCTGAACGTTTTGCTCCCTTCTCCCATCTTCCTCTCCCAGTTTTTTAATCTTATTCCTGGGCACAAACTCAGCTTGGCTGTGGTGTTTCTGTCTCCTGAGAATCTCCACCAAATAATAATGGAAGAAAAACATCCTCATGGGAATGTTTGAAGCATATACCAATAGTGGTGTGTTAATGCAGTTTTTGTAGTCAAAAGAGCAAACTAAAATGTATTGGTTGTGGTTACTTGGTGTTTTCAAAACACTGGTATTCTAGTTGTTGATTTGTCTTGTCATGTTAACCAGGAAGCAGATGGCATTATGCCACAGAAGTGTATTTTTACTTAGAGGAACTTCAGAGGTTTTGATGTGTTTTCTTTTCCTCTTATTTCCCTAATGGCTTCTTTTTATTGAAGAGTAACATGAGGAGACCTGGTAGCAATTTTATTGCTTTCCCATAACAGATTGAAATAATAGCTTAGTCTTTGGTTGCCAGTCAAGTTTCTGCGAGTCAGCTTGATTCTGTTTTTTATCATGTGGCAGTGCAATATAAAAAGTATATGTTTGTAGTTTGCCCTCAGAAACTGGCTGTTTTTTTCATGTTTCAATTAGCAACAGAAGACCAAGCTTCAATTGGTCACACTTCTGTAAACTCCTAGAGCTCACTTTTCCTCATTCTAATAATGAAAAGTGCCAAGTTTAGGCTCAGTTTCCCAGGAAATTTTGAGGCACATCTGGCCTCTTTAACTCTGTGCTCTAGACAGTTTGATTTTGCACATTTAGTCATTTACATTAGCCATTTAATTAATTCAAGGGTTTTTAAAGTCCACCCCCTACCTCTTCCAACATAAATTAACAGTAGTCAAATGCCGCTTTTATTGATGAATTTCAATGATGTTGTGTTGAACGACAGTAGAAATACATCTGTCACAGGAGTGGTACCATCAGCATCTTACATAAGTTTCCATTGCTTCCTTCCACCAGTAAGAAGAGTTCTTTCTCATAGTGTGTAGGGCCAGACCAAATTATTTTTGGATTTCCTGTCACCTCTTTGGCTGATTTCTGTAGATGGCTTATGTTAAAAGCAACAATAATGTTTGAATTGGAAGGGTTTGGTCTTTGGGTTTTCATTCTTTGTGGAGAACAGTTTATTTATGTGTGGTTTGCCACACTACATGGATAGTGCTATCAAATCTGTGCTTTATTATAGGCCTACAGTGGTGGAGCAATGGCAGTAGTTGCATTCATGTTCTTGGTGTTTCTTCCTTTCTGAAGAAGCGAAATGAAACTTGATCTGTATCTCTGAGGAAAAAAAAAAAGGTAATAGCAAATACAATTAGAAATAGACCTCATTACTCTGTTGAACTTTGTTTTACTTCTAGGAGTTAAAAATCTGATTTAGTAAATGTCCAGGGAGTTGTTTAGTTAGCTTGCACTGACAATAAAGATCTAAAAGCCCATCAGTGTTTCTGGGTATATTGAACACACTTGACATCAAGTTTTACTGGTTAATTTTTTGCCCTGGACTTAATGTTAGGCAGTGTATGTTGATTTGCACTCTAGAGATTGAAGGAAAAATACTGCTGCAGTTTGAGAACAGTGAAAGTGGTTGCTACAAACCCGGTGTTACTGAAAGACTGTTTATGTTCTTATCCACTTCAGCCAGTTATAAGGTGTAGTGTCATGTAATAGCATTAGAAGTTGCTTTTTAAGGACAGGATTGTATGTGTGTATGTGTATCAATATATAGAGTCATATATATGAGGGAGGACTAAGTCTATATATATGAGTGTATATATATATGCATACAGATGCATGAAAACAAGAGCTGCTACTGTTTTATAAATACAGCAACTGAGTTTTGGCTAATAGTCTATATTTACATTTCATGTCCAGATCCTTTAACAATCTTTCCTGTGATGCTGCACCAGATGCCAAACATTGAAGGAGAAAGCTAGCAGCTGTTTCCATTACAGCATTGGTTCATTAGCTTCTACACTTTTATTTTCATTTTTATATCCCTGTCCAACCTTTTGTAGTCATCCTCTATAAAAGATTTTTTCTCCTGCATCTGATTTATGTCAGCAGGGTTCTGTGTTGTTCTTAGCTTAAAAAATAAAAATTCTGTGTGTGTGTTTTGGGTTTTTTTTCTTTCTCCTAAGAGCTTGCTTTATGCTTCAACTGTTCCTCACGGAGAGCAAGGGCTTACAAAGCCTTTTCTGAAATCAAGTTACGTTATGTCTGTGTAAGCCCTACTTGAGATGAGCCCAGGTTACAAAACGGGGCCCAGTATGACCAATTTGATTATTCTTGTAACAACTTGAGCCACTGTATGATTCATATTCTTTGCACACTGCCTGAATAGTGTTTTTTTCATTCTTACTCTTCACCATCTCTCTGAAAATAATGGTTTCATGGCTGTATGCAGTTATTGTGGAGATGACTGAAAACTGCATTCAGTACATTGAAGCACATTAATTTTCATCTAGTACCCGTTTATTGCCTTGAGCACTGTAAATCTGTCAGCTCTTCACGATGCTTTCACCTCTCTCTTCATTTGCTCCAGCTTCTAGTTTGACAATGTTCCCCTGAGGCAGAATTCTAATCTGCTTCCAATTAGTTGCAAAATGTGACTCAAATTTCCACATTATGGCTGCTGTTTTACTTGCACGCACAAATCTAGAAACAAATTAATGCTCTTGAATATTTATTTTTGAGCCTTCAGTTTGACTGTGGGAGGAAAAGCTGCCAACTATTTTTAAACTACTTCCAAGATTTACATTTTTGCTCAAACTGTAATATTATAGTTTTAAAATGCCTCTTACTGCTTAATTCTTACAAATCCTTTTCATCTGGTTGGTAATTATAGAAAAATACACTGCATATGGATAAAATTGAAAAATGAACAATACTTATAATTAATGTTAAAATTTTGTTGTGATTGCTGTGCAAATTCAGCTTACGAGGCGTTTCCTTTCTGCGGGCCTAGTGCAACTTTTTAATATATTTTTAATTTTTTTTTTTTAACCTTTAAGTAGTTTTTCAGGGCAAACATACTTATCTGCCACCAGTCTGTCTGCCACCTATTATCTGCAACTCCAGAAGTTGTAATTTGACTGGGGGGAGGGAGACAGAGACTAATTTTGTATTTGGTGAGTCTTAATGGGTAGAGCTAATTAAAATCTATTTATGTATATGCCTTTGTATGTGTACTTTTGTGTGCATGCGTATATGTGAGTATATGCCTGAGGTGTACCTTTAAAATATTCTATATAAATTGAGTTTTCAGGGTTCCTTAGTAGTGCTGGTATTCCTATGAGCACTCCAGTAGGAATATGGCCTTTACTGTTGTATTAATTGGGAAGAAGTGAAATTTTTGAATGGAAAGTGTGGCAATCTAGACTAAAACACGGTGGAGAAGACTGGAATCTAAACCAGGTGAGACTACTTAAGTAGTTCAGGCAAGTCTGACATCCGAGGCTTTGTGACAATTCTGCTTTATTGCCTGTCCACTTCAGTGCCTTATATCTGTAGTTGCCTATATGGAGAAACACAATGTATTTAATTCAAATATACCAGTAGCTAAATTTGTAGGTGCAAATCTTTAGTGGAGCTTAGCACTCTGCAGCTTGACAGATTAATGTCAGCAGCCTTAATAGACTTTAAATAGGCTTGCAGAATTTCATTGAAGGTATATTGCCAAAGCTGATATTGCTAAGTACCTGTCATATCTAAATGAGATTTACACCTGTAAATTTAGCTTTTCATTTACAGTAATTCAATTATTTATGGCCACATTAAAAAAAAAAAAAAAAAGTCTTTACCATCCCACATTGATGTGCTAGCCTACTTGTCCCATGTTGTATGTATAAACGTCTGAAGGAAGGTCAGTACATGTGTGTATGCTGTGTTTCAGTTCATAGTCCCTGAAAACTCATTTTCCAGCAAGAAGAATAGGTAAGAATAGAGATAAAGGAAAATGACCTTGATGTTGTTATGAGTCGTGAGTGACTCTTCAAATGCAAAGACAAGAAACGTAACGTTATTTATTTCTCTAAAGGCTTTGCTTACTCTAGTAGACTCCCATGATTCACAACATTTTTTAAGGAAAACAGTATTTGCAAACATTGTGAAATGCTGCAGCAGCATGACTTTTTTTTTTTTTTTTTTTCCCCTCATACAACATCAAAGCATTTGAGGTTCAGCTCTTTAGCCATGCTGAATTGCACAATTCCTGTGATTGTCAGCTGTTGATAAAAAAGTACACAGGCAATTAAAACTGGAGTGTATTTGTAGCTTACAATAACTGACCTAAAGACATCCAGAGTGTTTAACCAGGCCAGCATAAAAATCACCCCCACACATCCGTACATATGTGGACACACACATGCACAACCACACATTAATAATTTTAATGCAAAAGCCACAGTGAAGCATTAAATGCTTTTGTTGGTAGCTTATAGTTTTATAAACTCTAAATGAGCTTATTGCCTTTTAACCAGCACTAAATAATAGAAAAACCTATGAGCCTCACCATTGGACAGCAGCCAAGCAGCCAAAGAGGGGGAAAGAAGGAAAAAAACAAAACAAAAACAAAAACCCAACAAAAACTGAATGGTTTAATTGTAGAGCAAATCATTTGTTTACAGATTAAGACCTATTTGGTAGCCAAATCCTATGGACAAGGAGGTGAAAGAATGAGGCGTTAAGGTACAGGAAATGAGCTTTATATTTTGTGACAAGTCCTGCTATTTTTGCCTCCTAAAGGAGAGGAGGCAAGGAAAAAAATGAATTGTTTAACAGCAAAGACTGCTGAGCAAAGTGCACATATTAAGTAGGAACAAAAGGGTGGGAGAAGGGAAGTGTTGGTGCACGTTACGCTCTGACAGGAACCTGAAAACTGAAGCTGCTTCCAGCTAAGGGGCACCAGTCGGTGGCAAGAAGAGCTGGCCTGTTTTGTTTTCCTTATGAATGGGGTGGGGGAGAAATGCCTCTGTAACGTGAGCAAACATAATACATTTTCTTGAACTTCTTTCCTTGAAATGCAGTTTGTCTTGCTCACAAGACCTTCCCCCCCTTCTTTTCCTCTCTTTTAGGGCAAGTTTTTAAAATACGCCTTTGTTTCAGTAAAATAATTAATTGACAGTTCAAATGGTTAAGAAGTACTTGTAGCTTCTGCTTTATTGTTGTACAACATTTTTTTAAAGACCCACTTAGTGGTGGCCTGTAAATTTGAAGATATTATTTTAATGAGTCATTGGTTTAAAGATCAAAGTCAAAAAAGCAATATAGCAGAAGTGGAGTAACCTCTACAGTAAAGGTTGTTTAAGCTTCTTCATTTGAACCTCCTCTTTTTTCACTAATTTATAGCCTTTCAAAACTTCTACCTTTTTAGTTGATTCTTTCTGTGACTTTACTGCAGTTTCCCCACCATCACTATAATAAAATGGAATTTACAAAATCCGAATAGGGAAAATGTGTATTAGGGGGGAAAATGGTAATGCAAAAAGAAAACATTTATACAGAAAATCCCTGCTGCCAGTAGCTTGTTAGGCACATCCTGCATGAAAAATTTGTCACGATTGTTTGTGTGAAAATGGCTTTGATTTATCAGGTTGTCGACATTCTGAAGAGTGTTTGGCCTATGTAAAACTGGCTATAAATATTCTATTTTCCACCCTCAGTGACTGTAGTAACTTTGCTATGGGAGAAGGAGTAGGAATAGCTGAGTTTGGCAAGTTGTGTCTTGTCATCTGTGTTAATTACAAAGTATGCTTTTAATTTGATACTTAAATTATAACAAAATGGACACTGAGTTTTTATCTTGCCCCCCCCCCCCCCTTTTTTTTTTTTTT
>NW_009953721.1:958991-1023056 GCF_000747805.2 Chaetura pelagica | reverse complement strand
CCCCCCTTTTTTTTTTTTTCCTGGTGTCAAGCTTACATAAAGAAAAATCAAAAGATGTAGGAAAAATACAACTTGTCAGTTGCTCACATTTGAAATCCAGTACAGGAATAGGAAAGTTTTTAGTCTACATTAAATTGTATACTTTCCATAAGGGAACAGAAAAAAATTCATGAGCTTCAGGTGTGGCCTTGTAAGTGCTTAGCAATGCTAATTGTTGTTGTTTCTCTTCATATGCTTCATCCAGATTTCCTGACTGTATATAAAATGTTACTCTCTGCTTATGTATAAACAGAAATAGTGTTGCCAGTGCTATTAAAAATATTACTCTTTCAAACTGTAGTCTACTACATAGTACCCTTAACAATATCCTTAATAGAGTGGTTTTTTATTTATTTTACACTATAATTGCTTATCCAGAGAATGAGAGGTAGTACATGGTGAAGTGCATGTAGCTGAATTCCCAAGTGACAGGCCATTTCACCTGTTGCATTTACAGGCAGAATGTGTTTGCTTTGAAGTGAGTAATAACGTAAGCACTAAAATCTCTGCAAGGAAAATGAGGCCTGGAAAGCTGTGTAAGAATTTGGTCTCTTACCTGCAGTCTTAGTTTTATGCATATTTGTGTACATTATGTCCCTTTGTTTTCTCCCTAGGCAGCGAAATGCCTTTCTCCACTGGAATATTAAACCAGTCTGTTACCTATTGGGCAAAATGAGCATTGGCATTGTATTTTAAGTGATTGAAAAGTGTTCTGAGTGACCTTTGAAGAACTTTACATTATGTTCTGGTGTTTGAATTTGATCACAATCTAAATTAGAAGTTGTATAAGGTAACTGGCAGAGCTACAAAAGCAGTCTATAATAGAAAATTTGTAAAAGAAAATTTTAAGGCAAAGCTTATTTGTGGTATTTTTTTTTTAAATTTACTTATAAATATATGGTTTTATTGTTGTTACTGTTCTAAACAGATACACAGATGGTCTTCATTACCACAGTGTAAAAATTACATCATTGAAATAATGGGTGAAGTTTCAAAAATTCTAAAGACAAAATTATTTTTTTGCAGATATGTGAGTCTTAGCTGTCAGTAGAAAAATTCACTGCAGGATAAGTCTTACAGTTTTGAGCAGTGTGATTAAGTTTTAATAGAAAGTTAAGGGTTTTCTTTATCAGCAGTACTGATGTCAGTTATTAATTGAAATACGTAAAATTTGGGGGAAAGAAAATCACATTTGAGAAGAGATCACATAAAAGATTACAGAAGTGACAGGCAGAATAAAACTAGAGCTTACATAACAGTGAAACAGTAAGAGACAAAACCAGTTACCAGTCAGAGAAAAACACATCCCAAGTAGTCAACAGTCTGGCCTTAAGACAGGCCTGCAGGACACCTGTTAGACAGATTAAAAGGGTGGAATGGAGACTCCCCACAACTCATCGGTGTTAGCCTTGTGTATTGAGTAGAAAAACACTGAGTAATTGAAATCACCCTGTTAACGTATTATTGACCTATTAGCATACTAAAATACCATTAATATGCTATAGGGACCCCTACTAACAAAAAGACCTCTACTGTTTGAGCACAAGTAGTGACATTTTTGAGCATTGCCACTTTAAATGGAAGCGAGGAATTAGTTGACTAATCATATGTGCTAATGATAGAATAATCACAGGATGGTAGGGGTTGAAAGGGGCCTCAAAATATTATTTAGACCAAACACCCTGCTTGAGCAGGATCCCCTAGAGCAGATTACATAGGAATATATCTAGGCAGGCTTTTAATGTCTCCAGGGCTTGCAGCCTCCCCAGCCTCCCTGGGCAGCTTGTTCCAGTGCCCTGTTACCTTCAGAGTAAACCTGTTTTATCAGTTTATGACCATTGCCCCTTGTTTTGTCGCTGGCCACCACTGAGAAAAGTCTGGTCCCATCCTCCTGACACCGACCCTTTAGATATTTATAAGCATTGATGAAATTCCCCCTCAGCCTTCTTTTCTCTAAACTAAACAGACCTAGCTCTCTCAGCCTTTCATCTTATGGTAGATGCTCCAGTCCCTTAATCATCTTAATGGCCCTGTGCTGGACTCTCTCCAGTATTTCCTTGTCCTTCTTGAACTGGGGAGCCCAGAACTGCACACAGTGCTCCAGGAGAGGCCTCACCAGTGCAGAGTAGGTGGGGAGGGTAACCTCCCTTGACCTGCTGGCCACACTCTTCTTTGGGTATGAAAGTGGCACTTGCTTTTAGAGGAAACCGAACTTTGTGGAATACCACCCTGCTCTCTTTTCTGCACAGAACTGGATATTAAAGCAAATATGTCAACTCTGGATTGGCTTCTTATACACCAGGTGATGGGCCCCACTTTTGGCACAACGGTACCATATATAAACACTTGAGAGACTTAATTAACTTCTCTGTCTCCTTGGTAAAGTAAAAAATAAATAATTAAGCAATATTGCTCTGAATGTGGGTCTCATTAAATTCAAAAGGAAATTTGCATTGCAAATCAACAATTTAAGATCAAGAAATTACTTAAGCTCAGGATTTTGAGAAATTTGATACAGGCTTAGTTGGTGTTTGTTTTTGTTGTTTGGTTGGGTTTTTTGTTTGGATTTTTTTTTAGGTGGTGGTGTAGTATTGGAGGACAAGGGGCTGGTAACATTCTGAGAAGAAGGAAATTGCTGACGTGATTTTAACTCATAAACATAAAAGTAGGTCTGGATAGTAATGATGGTGGCGTAAGAGCTTATCTTTCTTACGTTTATCAACTTTATTTCAAGAAAAGCCATACCAATACAATATAACTTTCAGATTTGAGTGGGGGGGGGGTGGATGGTTTGACCTTCACTAACAAATGTTCAGGATCTTGCAGGAGACAAACCTTTGATAGGTTTAAATACAGAGACCAGAGTATGTTTTCTTTTTGTCTTATTTGGCCTGCATTTTTATGGCCCATGGATATTTTTTATCTGATCCTGTTTCTGTTGCACAAAGGAGTCACTGTGTTTACTTTTGCAAATAAAAACCAGCTCCACAGATGATGAATGTGACACCTTTGTTGTTCATTCTCATACCTTCAGTATTTTCAGTTTTGATTTAGAGGAGGTAATATGATTGGGAAACTGAACGTCAGTATACCAGGTTTTCCAGATAATTAGGCTAATTTGTTTTAGTCATTACTAAATTTGTAAAGCATTCGCTGAGAGACCAGGCTAAGAGCAAGGAAGAAGTATTAGTTTAATTTGAGTTTAATTGACTCTCCTTTTAAATTACAGCTTCATTTAAAAATAAACTTGTAGCCCACTTTAGAGTTGAATGACTGTATTATTCATTTGGGCTATGAAACCGAAGTATCATTACAAGCCTTTTCAACAGGGAAACATAATTTCTTTGGTTTCGTTTAAGTCAGGCGGCACTTAGATGAACCAATACCTCCAAGACAGCTCCTTTGAGAGAGCTACTGAAATTCTTTGGTATCTTTTTGAGTTTGCCAGTGTGAAAGTAGGCTATGGTAAATCTTGTTTTCTTGATTTCTGGACACAAAAGATTACATTTTTGCTCAATTCTCTCACAAAAGGTTTTGCGCAGTTTTCTTACAAAAGAGTGTCTGCACGTGTCTTGGTTGTGCTTTAATCTTTGCATCTGGATGCGTAGTGAAGTTGTATCCATGAAATGGATGTGAATGGAGCAGTGCCAGGACAGAACTGGCAGCTGACTGAGGGAGTGTGCCTCAGCCTGCAGGTACATCGGTGGGACAGTTTTGTTAGGTTTCTTAAAATGAACTTGAGAATGTAATCCCATGTGAGGTTCTATTCTACCTAAGAATACTACCAATACTCAGCGAGTGTTGATAGCAGTTTCTCATTTTCCCTCATTTTCTACAAAGTAGGCCATTCCCTAGCCTGCTTCTGTCAAAAAGAAAAGAAAACAAAAAATTAGAAAACACAAATAAAACCCCAAAACCAACACAATAAACCCAAAACCAAACAAACCACGAAAACAGGTAAAAGAAGGGTCCAAGTGGTCATAGTAGTGTGCTTTTTCTAACCCAGTGGCCTCTTTGTCTGGGATGGAAGATGGGGTTACATGGGCAATATGGAGGGAAAGGGCAGTGATCTCCAGGATACGTGAGGTGAGGCTGGTGCTTGAGTAGCTGGCTTTGATTCCGTCGTTTCAGTTTAGCTCAGTTGCAGCTCTGATAAGATATGCAACTCCAGCCTAAACATATAAGTTTGTTTGGTCATTTATACTGACACTTGGCTCTCCTGGTTAATCAAAGTATTTTATTAAAAAGCAACCACAAAAATCAAGATAAATGAGCACTGAAAGTCTTTTTACTTTACTATGTCATACTGCCTGCTTTCTTAATGAAGGCCATCCTTCCTTTATGCATAATTCTTTCTCCTCACTTTCATAAGATTAGTGATTATTCTTACTTTGGCTTGCATTTGTGTGATACTAATTCCTTGCATTTTAGTCTGACATTGTACTGCATTTTTCATTTTTTTCCCATCTTGTGCCGTAGTCAATGTTAGTAGAGGAAGTAGAATATAGGGAGAAAATTTTCTTCAAGGCCCTGCTGTTCATTTGACAGATTGTATACATAGTCAAAGCTCTGGTTTCCTTGTCTACTCTTGTCAGTTTCCCCTGTTGTTCCTGTGGACTTACCAACTAGTTACCAAGGACAGGAAAGTATTTCTAAATTAATAGGAAAATGTGTTGTGAAACTGCAGAAATATATAGAAGTCTCCATAGTAAATTGTGTATCTGGAACAGCTCTGTCAGGGATTTATTTTTTTAAAAAGGTTTCATTAACCTGAAGGGATGGTACCTGTAGAAATCTGATTGCTGAAATCCTTGTATCCTTTGCTGCCCTCCCTTGGGAGTCTCCATCTGGACGTTCTCTTCAGCAACATTGAAGCTTCTCTTCTGGCTGTCTTGTGGCCAGATGCTCTGGATATAGCTAGGAAGAATATCGCAGATAGCAAGAAGGGCAGGATTCTCAGGCATATGGTTAGGAGTCAGAAGTGGGTCACTTCATATGAACGACGCTCACTTAAGATGGGCATTCACCCTTCAGTTCTTCGGGGGAAGATGTTGGGCAGGGAGGCAGTTGAGCAGCATCTGTCTTTTGGTCATGGGGAGGGACTTTTCTCCTCAACCTTCCTCTCTTTTCACACTGGCCACCAGGCTCTGGAAAACACACTTTTAGAGCCAGTGCTAGACAGGAACAGCCTTGTCTTCATGGCACCCTTGAGTGCTAAACAGTCTTTTTGGGATCTTTCATTGGTTGTTTGGCCTGCATACCTGGTGAAATAGTTAATGGTAACCTAGAGAAACAGGTAAGAGATAGGATTTGATAGATGATGTGCTTATGTGCAAATCTGTGCTGTTAAGGGAGTGAGGTGGGGTTCTGACTGAATAGCATGCTGCTGTTCTGCATTTAATGCACATTAGCTAGCTTTCTAGGAGCTGTCGTATGATGAGGAATTTCCTTTTCCTTTGGAAAGGAAGGGCAAGCAAGAATGTAAGCCTTTGGTGAGGGAAGGAGTGCCTATTTACTGGATCACTGTGTTACCCACTGGAGGCTACGACACAGAGTGACTTATAAATCTTGGCTTTGTTGTCTGTTTGTGGCCCTAGCCAGATATTGCCAGTGCTATGTTTAATCCTGAAACGTAGCTTCTCAGTAGTCAATATAAATCAATTAACATTTTGTATGAAGTCATCCCTCGTAGACGTCTTTTCATAGTGCAGAGGAGCCTAACTATGGCAATAACTAATTACTAAAGGTTTATTTTTCTTCAGTATGCCCGCATTTTCATATGGATGCATATGCTTGCTGTAACTTGGATTTCAAGCTACTTTCCTCCAGCAAGAGAAGCCTAAGAAGTACAGGAGATAGGTATTGGCTGTTACCGTACTGAGGACAGAAAGCAAAACTCCATCTTTCCTGCTTACAGCTAACCTCTGGGTGAACTCTTGACAGCTTGAACTGGTACCAGCCCTATTTCTTTCTTCTGGAGCTGCTTCTTCCAAATCTGTACATAAAAATATTGTGGGAGTTATTATGATGATGAGTGATGCCTTTTACAGGGCAGTAGAAGGCTGGTTTAAATGATGTAGCCTGAGAAATGTGCTTTGGGCAGTTGTAGATTTTTTTAATGTATGAGGTAAACAAGCACAGTAATGACAGAAGAGTTTCCAGACTGTTTTCTTTGTCTAACCTAATTAAAGACCCAAAGAGTTCTATTAATAAGCCATAAATATGTACTGTGCAGAGAGCTACAGCTGCTTTCATGTAACTGAGCTTGAAGAAGTGTGCATAATAGGAGTGTGATGGTGTCGCTGTGAATCTTGTTTGTTTAGGAAGTGGAAGCTATCTTTGATTTGCCCACAAATTTTGCAACTGGTTTAGTGAATATTAACCTTGCCTTTGATTATCAAACAGTTTCAAACTATGGTGAAATGTTTGTTCCAAAGCTGTTACCTTTCTGAAAAGTCACTCTATACCAGTTAATTAATGATGTTCATAGGATCAGCACATTGTTCAATAAACAAATTCCTCACGTTAATTCAAATGTGTTGTAGTCTTAAAATACAATTATCTGACCTTTTAAAATAATTGCTTGTGTGCCACTCCGTGCCATTGTTATAATGGATTAGAAATCAAAACGCAACGTGTTTTCTCTAATGAAACTAAATGTGGAGATCTGTTCCCTCTCTGTCGCTGCTGTTGCAGTCAATCAAAGGTGTTGTCAGTATTAACATTTGAATATTTCCTCCTCCTCCTCAGTTAACACCGCTGAAGAAATCTGTTTTTGATTGCACCTTTACAGATTAGCAGTTCCTTACTGACCATATTGCTCTCCAAAGCACAAGGGTAGCCTAAAATGGCTGCATGTTATGATGTATGGCTGCTCTTGTGAAGCTGCAGCTGTGAATCTCAAAACAGGATGTAACCATGCAAAAGCACTCTTTTAGGTGGCCATTAGCGCTGCATAAGTACAAGCCTCTTTTTCGGATAGCATTTATTCTTCACGGTTCTTCTACCAGTATGTGATGGCAATGTCATTTGCCAAGCATTGAATAACAATAAATGTTTTATTGAAGTACAGTATTCTGAAACAGTGCTTTTTTGAAGCTGTTTAAGTGCTTAATTTTCGTTTGACTGCTCCTTTTCATGCAAATGTAAGTGTAGCAGAAAAAGCCAGTACATCCTCCTCCCTTGTGCTTTTATGATGTGTTGGACTAAACTGAAGGCTTGTGTGAGGGAGAAGGAATCATAGCTTAATTTGTCACTTACCCACTGGCATCCTATCCTACTCCAGTTTTAGTTGTCTTTCTTTGTTTTGCTTAGAAAAAACACATGCAAAAAAGCAGAAACCTTGTGTGATGCAAAGTAAAAAGAGAGCCAAGAAACAGACTCTTCCTTGCCCCTAAACAGATGGAAGACCAAATTCCAGATTCTTTTTGCATCAATGAAAAGAGGAATTAGGTCTAAATATTTCCATAGTTATTCCATTCTTCCTCCAAGGATCTCCAAGCACTTGGAAGCATTATGAGTTCATTTCTGAAGGCTGGATTTTTAATGTGCTTAACACCTACAACTGTGGTAAGATTTTTGAGCAGTCTAGCACCTATTTTTTGCCATTATGAGAATCTGAGGGAAACCTATGTACCCAGTGTGCTTTGTTCTTTTGAACATCTGGCCTCTTGTTTTGATTTGTGAGCTGCTTTGAAAATCTGGCATTGGTTCTGGGTTTTAAGTTCTGATTAAATATAGTACACAGTCTTGCCACAAACTTCACAATACCCAGAGGGGAGGAAGGGGGAAGGGAGCTATCCCCATTTTATAGTCAGTGAAAGTAAAATGTCGAGAACATGGAGTTACTGAAAATTGCCAGTATATTTCCATACAGAACAGCTCTACCAAAAGAGGCTTTTAGAGCTGAAATCCAGACCAAAATAAATGCACTTATGATCTCAAACTTTTGAGGTTTTAGAACTGCAAAGAAAATCGTTCGCATTCCAGCGTGGAAATTATCTGTATTATGCCATAAGCACTGACTGTATCCATTCCTACATTATCATAAGACTCTTTAACATGATTTGTGAATATGACATAATATTCACTTGTTCGGAGACAGAACAACAGATAGTGTGTTTTTTCTGTGGAGCAGTAAACAAACACTCAAAATTCAAGCGTTGTCACTAATTTTAATAAAACACATGGTGATTCCCTTTTAGTTATAAACAATACTGAAAGCAAATAGTCAGTCTTCAGTAGAAACTCAAGATAATTCCATCTAGTGTAGCTTAAATACATATCTCTTTGCTGTCTAAGAGTAAGAGATCAAACAACCTTGTGTTTATCTGGTTATTTTTGCCATTTTTTTTCCTCTGTGGAGCAGCTATGTTGAAATGTAAGAATATGTATGAAGTTCTTTGGTTATATTCAAAGATCCACTAACTCTGTATCTCAGATTCTGTCTCTGCTTTTAAAAGTGTTTTTGTGTGTGTGTGCCTTTTCTTCTTTCTGTATTCTTAACACAAAATCAGTGCATCTTCAAGTATCTTTGATCCTTTCTTTTCTGCTTGGCCATTAGTCATATTGATTTCTCCAGTGATACAGGAAGCTTTGTTCTCAATGCAGTTTTAACAGTACAGTATCAGGACCTGTCACATAAACATTGACATCAGAGAGACTTTGCAAAAAAGTATAATTTTTGCGAAAATAAAAAATGAGTTGCATTTCACATTTTAGATACAAAAAAAGAAAACCGACTAGATTGATTTTAGTGTCCAAAAGGACTGAAATTCCAGAAGCAAATAAAAACAATGACAAGAAAATTTTTACTTCTTCCTTTTTCAGTTACCTAAAATGCCAGTAATAATGCAAGCAAGGTAGTTTAATTTTTAGTCTGCCACTATCCCTTTAATGTAATTTAGCATTGGTACGATCTCCTACATTTTCAGATGAAGTAGGTCCCCCAAAATTGAAAAAATATTCATTTCAGTATGTGAGAGTAGTGTTTTGAGCTACTTTGTGCATAGATTTTGAACTAAAATATTGTGTTACACATTGAGAACTGTTGTCAACCAGTGTGCTATATATGCTTCATTGTAGTACAGTATTTGCTTTAAACCATTTAAGAGTCAGTCCAATAAGAAGGAAAGTTAGCAGAGGTGTAATAAACACTGGTTTAATTTTTACAGCACATTACATTACAGAACTATAAAACTGTGTGATTGGGTAAGTCATTAACACTGTCTTAAAGCAAACAAGTGTTTAGAGCCTGACACAGTGCTGAAAACCCTTCTAATATTAAATTTTAAAAGTAACTGCTGTTGCTTGTAGTAAAGATTCTGCTGCTGTGCATCATCAGAAGCTCCATATTAAGGCTATAATCCAATTACCATATTATTATGCATTCTGTTTTACAGCACTCATATCTATATCATTGTGACGCTTCCTTGAGAACTGTGCCATGTGGAAGCTGTGGAGCATTTCTACAGAATCATCACCAAAATGAGTTAATTGATTTAAGTCCTGCCCTATGCTTCATGAAAGGGTTTATTTTCACCTGCTCTTTTATTCTGTATTTATTGACAGTGATTTTGGAGGCATAATAAGAGCCATTCTAAGAGTCATTAGAGGCAGCTGAAATCTCTCCACTTTTCTAGTAATATCCCATTGATCTAGGCACTATGTTAGTTGCATATGATCTTAAATTTTTTTGGTTATAATTTATTAGATTTAATTGCCTGGTGTGACACATCTGGGAAGTCCCAGACTTTTTATGCAGACTGCTCAGTGCTTTCTGAAAATGAGTCTTTAAGTTGGAAATATTAAAAATTTTGACCCTGTTTGGAGTACAGTCTAAAATCAGGTAAACAGTCTCTTTTTAATTTGCTAGGCACTGGGAGGCCACTCCTGTCAAACTTAACTTATGTCTCTTGGCACATAAAGTCCAACATTTGGTATTAGTTTGTATTTGTTAATTCAAATTTGAAAATTGTGCTGGAGAACAGTTGGCAGACAAATTTCCAGTTGAACAAAAATGTGGCCTCCTAATAAATTTAACTTATTTTCAATCAGTTGTTTTTTTCTTTCCTCATTATCAGCTTCAGAATGATTGAATCCCTTTCATGTTTCATGATGTGCTTATGAAGTTACTGCTTTGGAAGATATCTGCCTGATAAATGTCTTCCCAGGTTAGCTCTTGAAGCAACTGAATCACAAAATCACCAGGCTCCACAGAATGACAGAAAGAGAGAATAGACTGAAATTTAAAACTTGATATGTTTTACAGTGGCTCTCATAGCATGGTGTTCTTTTTAGACATGTGAGAGAAACATAGCCTTTTTGAGTCTATATTCCCAAAATATGGCTAGATGAAAAGCATTTCTAAAGTTATGTCAGCTGTTAAGCTGCAAGTGATAGGAAGGACCTGGTGTGTTCCAGGTATTGCTTTTGCTATGGGAAAGTAAAGTGCATAAGTAAGTTAGCAAAGGTCTCCTACATGCAGTACTGAGCTGTCAGTCATCAGTATGAGTTTACAAAGTTGCGTGTCTTTGCCAGTACTTGCAGTCTCTGTGGCTCTGCTAGCAGAATGATTGTGTGAAAGTCATCTGTCTCTTTCAGCGCAAAGTGTACCCTAAGGCTGTGGTTCCACCTCTGCAGAAACCGACTTCAAACTGAGCTGTCACTGTCACACTTTCCTATGGACTCTAGGTAACAAACTGCCATGTCAAGATGAATCCTACTGGAAGTGTGAGACAGACTGTGGTATGTTTTTTGGCCAGACATGGAGTTGTCCACCTGTTCAGTTGTAGAAAACAAGGACTGATACGACGCTGTACCCTTAGATAAAATTGCAGGTATCCCTGAAGCAGTAAAGCTGTGGAAGCTAACATTGCCATGGTTACATGAGCAAATAATCTGCTACTGACATCTCTTTGGTCTAGCTTTTTACTAAAGGGACAGTTCTACAGTATGAATTTGCTGCTTAAAGTGCTTCTTGCCTGTGCGTCCTTCCATATGAGATTTTGACCCTCTTAGCTATGTCGATTTGCCTAACACTGTCATCCCCCAGTAGCATATGTATGTGTAATATTCCAGGTAAAAATGAATGAAGAGAATGAGTGTCTGGGAGACAACAGTAAACTGGAAACCTTTATAAACTGGTTAATCTGACAAAGAGTATGTATTCTGGAGCTGTGCCTGAAAGTGTAATTTTCACATTACTCTCTCTGGGGAAGCAGACTGGAAGAGAGTCTAAAAAGTTCCTCCTTCTTTGCGCAGAGACTAAATACTGGCAGTACCTGAGCTTACATAAAGGTAGTTCTGTAAAGCTCCCATAAAGTCTCTCTTCCAGATTGCATATCCTGAAAAATGTGGTTTTGGTAGAATTGAAGGTTGTTTGCAGCCATGCTGTAAGACATATCTCTAGTTTTAAACCCTTGAGTAGAGTCCAGACAGGGTAACTGATGACCGGACCAGCCGTAAAGACTATCCAGTTTATATTGCTGCATTTAAAATGTCAGCAACAGGTTGTTTGAAGACTATTTCAATAGGCCTGTTTATATTTGTACAGAGGAATAATTGCTCCCTTTGGAGGTATATTCTTGGATTGTTTTCATTCATTTCTATGTAAGAAGAATAAACTTCTAGTCAGCCACCTTGCCTAGAAGTCTGTAAGAAAGGCACAATTGTGAGATTTTTTTTCCCTATATATTTGAAGACTGAAATGAACCTGAAGATGAATTGGTATTATTTCTACTTCAGTTTCTCTAAGTCATTAGTGAGGCAGAGTAAATTTATGCCTTGAAGGCTGGCTAGTTTGTTTGCAATAGTAAACAGCTCTAGTTTTGAGGGAGAAAAAAAGCTATAAAAAATGTGCATGGATGCTCATTTCTAAATATCTGAATAATGATTGAGATTGTATAGTTGATACATTCAGGAAAGGAACACGTAGAAGTTATTTGCTTTATCCACCAAATAAAGCTTTTGCAACCTTTCACAACTCCCCAGTATGTTAATGAAAAACATTTTCTGAGAAATTGGCAGCTTTGTTCTTTGTAGCTGTTGCCAGCTTTTTTCATGGACCAGTTCAAGGCAAAGCAAAGGCAAAAATGCCTTGTTTTAGTGTGTGAATTACTCTGACAAGCTTTCACATTGCCCCACCTCTTATTAATACTATTTTTGATGTAAGCTTGTAAAACAGAGGATTGGTTGTTAATCACTGGGATCTCAAGGGCTTTTGGCAGTGGCCCATAACTGATGTGTTCACATGGCTGTTGTCTGACTTCTAATGATTAGACAGAAGTGTTATCTCCTAGCTGAATCAGTGTTGCTTATAAATCACACTTGATAAACTGCAGTTTCATTTCTTCAAAGGATCCGTACATGTCTACATAGTTGGATAGAACTGCTGCAGTAATTTAATTATGTCATGACAGCTTAGTTAAGGTTTATTTTTTATTTCTGTTGAGCTAAATATTTGAATTTCTATAACGTGTAAAAAAATAAATAAATTCATTTTATGTGTTATACAGTTGATGGAGTAGAAAGGGCAGACAAGAGAACAAAGTGCAGATATCTGCAGAATGTAACACATGAAAACTGCAGTACTTGGACTATTGATTTCTTTTGCTTGCTTGAACAGCAAGGGAGCTTCATTTGTAGCAGGTGTTGACCATACTTTCACACTATAAAAGTAGTCTGTGAGACAGTATAAGAAAGGTGAAAGGTAAAGACTAGATTGATGTTCCCAAACACGAGGTGTTTCAACAATGGTGTCTGCAGTTTTCTGGGTGGAACCAGGTCCTTTGCATGCCTCTATTCTTTTTCATCAAGACAAGAATTATAAACCTCTACTGAAACTCTGCAAATGTAAACTTTTGTTTGGGTTTTTGTGCTTAGAGAGCATGCTAATGAGGATCCTAAGGTACTAAAGCAAAATTAGTATGGAAGAATGTCTTTGAGGTAGGAACAAGAGAACAGAGATCTCAAGGTGACCTATTTCTGAGCCACTGAAACAACAAGATTTGGCTGTCTGTTCTGTAGCCTATAATCAGATGATTTCATGCTGATAGTGTAGATGCTCTCATGAAAGAGAGTTAAGAGGAAACTCAACCTGGGTTTCTCCTCTCAGCCAAAACTTAACGGGCTCAGGGCTGAGGCAAATAGGTAACTAAATTTGGAAAGGTCTTTCCTGCTGAGTCCAGTTCTTCTCTGCAGAAGAACTTGCCTTCCCCCAGTGTTCCCTTCACATTCCCTTCAGTCTCATTATACAGGATTATCAGACAATTTGTGTCAGTACCATGTTCAATTTAGAAATGGGGGGAAAACAATTGGAAGGAATAGGGATTAGTGGTTTACTCCTCACAAGGATTATTTCCCTCTTAAAAATCTTCACTGTACCTGTATTATTTTTAGACTTCTTTAGAGCTCTTGAAAAGTTATTTTAAATGCTAATTACTTTTCTCGCTGGTAAAACAACTACTACAGTCCAAATTGTGCTCATAGCTGTGCTCCAGTGGAACTACTCTGGATTTAGTAAAGGTGTACACTAGTAAAGAGGAAAAAATTACTTGGAATAAATTTACTTTCCCTAAGATACTGCAAATACCTCAAAGTGCATTTGCAAATATTTTATTTTTATTATTAAATGTAGATGTTCAACATCAGGTAATTGTGGGGGTAGCTAAATAATAATGCTTCAGTTCTTCCTTCAGTTGAACTATCACAGTGAAAAGGAAAGCTGAAAGGTCGTTTTAGAAGTGTTTCTTTTAGTGCCTTGGTAAATAATAATGAATGTGTGTGTCCCATTCTTAAAGTAATAATATGTCTTATTCTTGAAATAAAATTAGGACATGGTGTCATACATTTGATGATGTTTGTAGCTAACACCATGAAGTTGGTCTAAGAAATACAGAGAAAAATCTAACCTATATGGGATCCTACTGAAAGCCCAAGTGGGAGATCTGGGGCAATAATGAAAGAATATATTAAACAAATATCTATCTATCTTGCCTAAGAAGCATAAGGGCTAGATAAATTAAATATTTTAGGGTCTGTAGACATTGATAAATACGTCAAATGATGAATTTTCGGAACATGCTAGAAAATGTCATCTGTAAGGATCTAGTAAGACAACTAAAAGTTTTTCTATATATAGACCATCAGGGCATCTCTGTTCTGTTTCTGAGGATTATAGAGATTCTTTGACAAGCTTTTTGAAGATAAATTAATAGTTGATTTTTCTCAACAGAAAATTACTGATTTGAGGAAGCAACAGCCTGAATCATAATGAATACAAACTTGCACTCACAAAGTAGAATAGTCTGTAGTAGCAAATGGGTAAAAAACAACCAAAAAACCACCTAGAGGGGTAGGGGGTAGGCCATTGACATGTAATAAGTCAAAGAGGTGCAAAGAAGCCATTTCTCTCCTGAGTCTTGTTACCACTGGATTATACATTACAGGTTCCTGGAAAAAATTACGAAGTTATATTCGTTCTTTATGTCCTTGAGTCCAGAAAGGCTGAAAAGGCAGCTATTCCATGAGACTGCCGTCACATTGTTGACTAACTTGGTATGAGGAAATTCTTCTGTGGGGTTTTAGGGTTGTGGCATAGTTTGCTTGGACATTGAGAATGAAAACTTGGAATGTAACAGTTAAATGCATGGTTGTGCCTTGATTTTTACCATATTCAGTTGCATGATGGCATTGATACTGGAGATGATCTTATGTGCATCCTGTCTAAACCCAAACAGTTCATAGAAATTCCTTTTTTGACTGCTCAGAAAAAATGTACTTTCTTGACTGTGGAATACAGTGTATCTCTCTAAACAGAACAGGTATCTTGAATGAATTTCAGTTCTTGTTTATTAAAACCTGAAGAACATCTAGGCTGACTGAAGAAAAGTCTGAAGACCTGATTAACTTTCAATGAAGAAAGGTGTTCTGGAGACCTAGGGAATTATTTCAATGAATACAATTTTTTTGGCCTGAAAGAAATGTCTGTACTAGAAATTTGCAGGTGGTGATCTGGGCATCCTCCCAGCACTCTGCCAAACATTAGAGTTGACATACAGTTTTTCACAGATGCAGCCTTTGGCAGAAGGATATCTCTGGCAGCTGTCAAATGCTAATCTTTCCCACAGTAAAATGGGTGAATGGCTTTGGGAAATCCCAAGCATCTGAGGTAAAATAGATGTAAGAGAGGACTAGGAATCCTCTTTGCCTGTTGTTTCTTCATTATACCCTACAGAAATCTTTGTGTTTTCATCCTGGTCTTCATTATATATTAATGCTGTCCTAAAAAAAATAAATAACATTATTGTGTTGGTAGAGGTGCTGTAGATACAGCTACATAGTGTCCAAGGAGACCTGGAGGTCTGTATGTAATTTTCAAAAGACTGAGTTTGCAGAACTATGTGTGCTGGTTTAACAGCTGATGGGAGTGGCTTAGCGGATCTTGATTACAAGGGGCAATATTTTCCTTGTTCCTTGCAGTAAAGGTTAGTAACATGGTAAGAGTTTTAAGTGTTGTTTTTTTCTTAATAACAAATATTCAGAATATTGAAATTATTCTGGATGTGAGTGATTTGCTGATTTACTAGGGAAAAAAGTGTCTGTTTCTGTTAATGTTCTTTTAATATTTTGAATCTGTAAGTAGATGCTACTTGTGTTCTTGAGTTAAACACGATTACATATCCGTAGAATTATAGAATGGGTAGGGTTGAAAGGGACCTTAAAGATAACCTAGTTCCAACCACCCTGCATGGGCAGGGACACCTTTCACTAGGTCAGGTTGCACAAAGCCTCATCCAACCTGGCCTTGAACACTTCCAGGGAGAGACATCCACAGCTTCCCTGGGCAACCTGTGCTAGTGTCTCACCAACCTCACAGGTAAGAATTTCTTCCTGATGCCTAACCTAAATCTACCTTCTTCCAGCTTAAAACCATTGCCCTTCATCCTGTCACTACACACCCTGGTAAAAACTCCCTGCCTGGCTTTTCTGTAGCCCTCTTCAGGTACTGGAAGGCTGTTATAAGGTCACCATGGAGCCTTCTCTTCTCCAGGCTGAACAACCCCCACTCTCTCAGCCTGTCTTTATAGGAGAGGTGCTCCAGGCCTCTAATCATCTTTGTGGCCCTCCTCTGGACTTTCTTCAAGAGCTCTGTGCCTTTCCTGTGTTGGGAGCTCTAGAACTGGAGACAGTACTCCCATGTGGGGTTTCACGAGAGTGGACTAGAGGGGGAGAATCACCTCCCTCGACCTGCTCACCACACTTCTTTGGATGCAGCCCAGGATATCTTTGGCTTTCTGGGCTGCAAGTGTGCTATGCTGGCTCATGTTGAGCTTTTCATTGACCAACACCTCCAGGTCCTTCTCCTTAATGCTGTTCTCAATCCATTCTCCAGCCAGCCGGTATTTGTGCTTGGGATTGCCCCAACCCAGGTGCAGGACCTTGCACTTAGCCTTGTTGAACTTCATGAGGTTATCATGGGCCTAGGTCTCAAGCCTGTCAAGGTCCCTCTGGATGGCATCCCTTCCCTCCAATGTGTCAACCACAAAACACAGCTTGGTGTTTTCAGCAGACTTGCTGAGGGTCCACTCAATGCCACTGCCCATGTCACTGACGAAGATGCTACACAGTGCCGGTCCCAGTACTGACCTCTGAGAAATGCTACTCATCACTTTTCTGCATCTGATCATCAAGCCATTGATCACTGTTCTTTGAGTGTAACCAGCTAGCCAATTCCTTATCCACCGAGTGGTCCATCCATCAAATCCGTATCCTTCCAATTTTGAGGCCAGGATGTCACGTGGGACAGTGTCAAAAGCCTTCTACAAGTCTATGTAGATGATGTCAGTTGCTCTTGTCCAATGACGCTCTGACCCCATCATAAAAGGCCACCAAATTTGTCAGGCACGATTTGCCTTTGGTGAAGCTATGTTGGTTGCCACTGACCATCTCCACATTTTTCATGTGCCTTAGCAGAACTTTCAGGAGGGTCTGCTCCATGATCTTTCCAAACACAGAAGTGAGACTGACTGGCCTGTAGTGTCCTGGGTCTTCTTTCCCCTTATGGGAAAAAGGCTGTTTCGCCTTTTCCATTCAGTGGGAACTCCACCAGACTGCCATGACTTTTATAATAGTCATGGCAGGTTTCTTGTCCATACAACAACATTTGTAAAATATAAATATATTTTAATTATTTTTTTTTTTAATTATAGGTTTTTAAGTCTAAAATTTTGATGAAATTTAGGCATTCTGAATCTCCTTCATCCTTTTATATTCAAGTTCTTGTGATTCTCAACAAAGTTGACCAAAATAAGTAACTTCCTTGATACCTGTGACTTTGCTATATTGTGAATGTAAGGTACTGTAAGGACAGATACTTTGTCCCATCAAAATTATTTTCTACATCTATATCTTGGAGTATTTATTTCCTGTTTTTTTTAAGCATGCCCTTCATGGTACTGACCTTTTCTTCCAACAATTTTATGTAGAATATTTGTTTGCCAAAAAATGCCTTTATTAGCTAATAAACATGGGTTTCAATAAATAAAATATCTTTAGGTAATGACCAGTATTTCAAAGGTATAATTAAATCCTTCTAATTTCAAAATTAGTACTAGTTTATTGAAGAAAACAAAACATCAGTTCTTTTAAGTATGGTGTCAAAATGTTTCTGAGTGGCCTCTTACATGAATTAAGATGCAAGAAATACTAAATTGAAATTAAGATTTTTCAGATGAAATCGAGATTCTTCATAAGGATAATTTCTGTTATATGGCAGAGTATGAAGGAGTAGCTTTAGGTTTTACATGTATACATTCTTTGTAGGGCAAGGTTTGTAGCAAGAAGAGGTTTTAAATCAGAGATGTCTAGAAATGTAGACACCCTCCTGAGCACACAAACATTTTTCCATGTAATGTTTTCCCACATCTGTTTTCTTCCAAAGTAGTTTCACTGATTTAATTTTATTTAAAATATTTCTGAAGACATAAAAAACCATTGTCAAGGTGGAAGGTTTGCCTTTCAGTCTTTATGTTGTTTTCTTTTTAAAGGAAGTTTTAGTTTTGCAAAGGGTTAAGCTTTGGTTTTTAGGTATGACATATAACACGATTCAGATCATCTTTTCACATTCTTTCTGTCAGTGCAGATGTGCCTACTGGGAATGCTTATAGTAGATTTTTCCTCTTTCGAAAAGCAGTGCTTTCTTGGAAGGGCTTATCCTGACCTGTAAACCTGCTCCTCTACTTTTTTCCAGATTTTGTATTGGTAGATGGATTAAATTACTTTTGATGTGTACATTTCAAAATCACCTTGTGGATGACACTGCTTCAGTGTATGACCCCATTTGACCTTAGGTTGATAGACTGTAATTATTGAGATATATTTTCAAATACCTTTATTAATGAGGTTGAAGTATACACACGTTCATAGTTATACCTGTGATAGCACATTTTGGTTGGTCATAGGTAGTGACCTGACTGCATGGCAGCTGTTTTCTAGTATGTATTTTGTGATTCATGACAAACATTTCATACTTCAGATACATACCTTCTGAAAGATTTCAAAGTTGACATGAGTAAAATACATAGATACAGCATAGTTTCACTTGGTAATATGATAAAAAGCTATCAATTTAAATATCTGTAAAAAGTTATTTTATTTAGAGTACTCGTGTAAATCTGCTTCTGTCAGATTAGTATCATGTCAAATAGAGCCTCAGGTTTTCCAGGTATCTTGCTCTGCTTTCATTCAGGTGAATTTTCCACAGGATTACATTATTTTGTTCCATAAAGACTTAAAATTCTCCCATTCCTGCAGGAATGGGAATGTAATATGACTGATTGCAATAACATGATTTTTGGATACTTACTGATCTGAGAAATCCCCTCAAATCTGTGTACCCTTTTCTGTGAGTTCAGAATTACTGAAATCTATTACGGTTACCAGAAAATTATGTAGAATGGAAACAAATGTTAATTTTCAGATACATTTTTAGAATTATGTGGCTGAGTAACTGAAGGATAACTCTGTTTATTGGAAAGTATTGGTATTTCTAGAAAGGGTGATGTTTCCTCTCTCTTCCATATCTCTCTCCTCATACTGACTGATTTTATGCAGCTGCCAAAATGCATCTTTTTGGTCAGGTTCAGATAGAGGAGCGATCCATGGAGCACTGACTACATTGCTTGGCAGGTATTCTTAATTTTCTGTGAGCTTTCTATTACTAAGAGCCATAGCTTTCTGATACAGTCACTTGGCAGTGGAAAGCTGCCATGCATAACTCTCCAGTTTTGTAGCCTTTGTCACTAATCAGCTCTCAAAAGCTCTTGGAATTAGGTGAATGAAGAAAATATTGCTTGAATGTTTCTGTCTTATTTTGAGCCATTTGCTTACGAGTATAAAGTGAGCATCTATGTAAATAGCCTTCCTCAGATTATATTTTCTTTCTTATACTGGAATCTCTCTTGTGATAAATAGCAAGGCTACTGCTCACTATGCACCAACACCTGGGAATAATAATGCAAAAATAACAGTGAGAAACTGCAGAGCATCTGCTCTTGACATTAACTTTCCTCAGTTTGACAAACTGCCACTACCAGATGTTAGTCATATGTGGTTTTTTTCCACTGGAGATGGCAGCCTTCCTGCCTCTCTCTTTGCCTCTAGTAGCTTCAGTGCCCTTTGGAGAATACATTAAAACAATTGTGTCACCGCAACGGTTGCTTGGAATCACCACTATGCTGTGCTGTCCTTAGGATTATCAAACAAGATGGGATAATTTTAAAACTTGGAAAACCGGAGTAATGTTTAAGCTCTGCATATTTTTTTTCTTATGAGGATCATCATAGTTGTACAACAAACATGAACCTCAGGGACTGTAGAAGTCCACTTAATTCTTGACCAAAGGCTTAGTGTTTTAATTCACAGAGCAACAGCAATATTGTACAGCAATAGCTACTCTTGTCCTGTGTATTTCCTATTGGAAAACATGAACATCTATTCACAGATCTAAATAAACCAGAACTGACTACAAATATTTGTAACTAAGAACTTAATAGGATACACTGCCAAATCTGTGCTTTCTTCTGCTCCCCCTGACTGTGTAATGCTTGGAACACATCTGCAAATTTAGTCTACATTCATTTAAAACATAGGCTAGTTTAGTATTATAAAAGCAAACTTTTTTTTTTTTTTTTTTTTTCTCTGGCTTTGTGATAAATCTGTTTTGTGGAAGAATGATGTTGCATGTGTGGTAGAATGTTTTTCAAAGCTTTACAAAACACCATGTCAACTATCAAACAGGCCATTCATCAGCATTTCTTGTTTTTACAAAGACATGTTGCTTAGGTTTTCTTAAGCACTGGGCTCCATTTATCCTTCTTTTCTGGCTTGAAGAGACATCATTGAAGAGACATACATTAAGAGCCCTTCTAAATTATTCCTGGGGTACATATTGACCCTGTTTCATTTACAGAGCCCCATTATACTGCCAGTGCCAGGGAGCAGGGCTCTGTGCCATCCAACTGTTTGCTGCCACATGGCACCAGACAACCAGGATCTGTACAGCATAGAATCAGTGTCCCCCTTTGCTAGACATAACATCGTTATGTTTCTATGTTATGCTTACTATTAGACTACTAGATATGGCAAGTAACACCTGCTTTTGGGGATCTGTCGATACTTGACTTGTGTGCATTCAAGTCTGCTCTGCAAAGCGTGCTTGTCTGTAACTTTGTTCAGTGGAGTTTTCCTGGCATTAGCAGGTTTTTACTCCTAATAGATACTTTTAGTTTTCACATTGTGCTTCCCCCCTGCCTTCCCCACTTTGTTCTATCTCTAACTTGAAGATTATTTTAGTCCTAAATAAAAGGAACCTCTGTCAAATGAGAGTTTGGAGAAGAATGTGGTTATCGGTCACTTCTCTCTTCTCCCTAGTTCTAATATAATTGAGATGAGAATTCGTGCTCGTCATACAAAGATCATAGAAAACAGTTTTTGTTAAATATTTAGGACACTTAAGGCTTGTGTGCGTGATTCAGAATGTTGGCTCTCAGTTTTTATGTGTGAGTAATGCATAAAGCAAAAAAAAAGTTACAAAAGCAAATTGTAATTTTTAAAAAGTTCTTTTAATTTTAGATTTCCATTTTATTTTCTCATTATGAAAAGTGTCCATGTGATAAAGTGTACTGATACATGATACAAAGGATACATAATACAAGGGTAATACTCTTTAGTCTTTTCTTCTCTTTGTATCCTCGTTTGCCAACTTGGCTTTAAAAGAAAGCAAAATTAACTTTGATCTACATTAAGATACATTTGAAGGAAACCTAGATGACAATGTACAGTGAGTCATTATGGCTTTTCAGTGAGTCTTCTTAGGAGATCCAAAATTAAAAACAGCATAAAGACATTTGATGATCTATTTGAGAGCAGTTAGAAAGCAGCTCTTTAAAAAAAAAAATCCTTGTATTGAAGAATGATTTCTTTATGTCATATATATGATGCAGTGGGCCAAATAAACATAAATTTTATGTGGTTTAGCTATCTTGAGTGTTCCTCATTTAGCTATCATTTATATGACAAAAGACCTTATGGCCACAGTAAAATACTCATAACCCTCAGGCCAAATCTGTGTACAGAAAATCTACTGCTGGGTATATTGGAAGACATATGGGAAAGATAACTTCTTCAGTTTGTGTATAGATACTGTCTCTGTGTGAATTGTCTGTGTACAGACTGATTATCTGGCGAGTTGTATTCTTCCAAATAAGCATTTTGGAAACTCTGAAAAATTAGATGGTTTAGATACATTCTTGTAAAAGTCCACATCTGTTATTTCAAGTGGAAATATGTAAATGTTATCTGTATACTGTTAGATGGGTGATTCTCATGCATTTTAAATTATTGGATGACAAGACATTATATTTGATGCCATGTGGATATTAGAATTTTTCCAAGTGCTAATTTCTCTGTGATGCATATGAAAAAAAATGGCATCTATGTGTCTTTGTACTAATTTTATAAATGTTTTTCTTTAAACAGAAAATTAAGTTCCCAGTTTGCAAATTTAATTTCCACCCATAAATCAGTCTCTGTCAAAACCAAGAAAAAGTGGCCTTAATCCATGTTTTCAAAATTGATATGACAACAAGAGATAGTCTTGTAGAAACATAGCAATTTGCATTGTTTGGCATGACAGGTATTTTTGTACTTTATTTTTCAAGTGCAGTATTTGTGCTCATGTCAAACAAATTAAACTCCTAAGGCTGAATTTACTCATGATACACCAAATCGCTGCATATACAAACACAGTCTCAGCAAACTGGGCTTTTTTTTTTTTCTTTTTCTTTTTAATCTGTTTTAAAAAAATCTCACAGCACCATTATAGTAAGTTTATCTGTTGTTTTCAGGTTGATCCCCTGTTTACAGTGCCTGCACCTCCACCTCCGATTTCCAGCAGTATCACACCTCAGATTCTGCCTTCCTACTTTTCCCCATCTTCATCCAATATTGCAGCACCAGTCGAGCAGCTTTTGGTACGGACTCGTTCAGTGGGTGTAAATACTTGCGAGGTTGGAGTAGTAACAGAACCCGAATGCCTTGGACCCTGTGAGCCTGGGACCAGCGTGAACTTGGAAGGAATTGTGTGGCATGAAACTGAAGAAGGTAAATTGTTTTTTCTGTTAGGTTTTTCTGTGAGATATGTTAACAAGAAGAGGCTTTGCTGTATCTGACTGGGTGCTAAATAAGGGTTTGCTGGTCTGTTGGGACAACATTATGTACAATGGCAGTCACAGTTTTATGGTTGAACTAGTGAGGTTTTTTTAAAAAACAAATAGCAGTTTTTTTATTATTTAAGAAACTATATTTTCCATATGACCTACTATGTAACCTGAGTTAACAACAACATTGTTTCCTATTACTATATTGAGAAACACACATGAAGAAATAGCTAGTAGGATAGCATAAGCACACTATATAAATGTATCTCATAAGAGGAGTGTATATTATGGGAGTGGATATAAAAATTATTTATATGAAAACTTAGAAAGCTGAATATTTTGGAATTCAGACACTATGATCAAGAAAATGCCACCATTACATAACAATAGAAGCCTCAAAAACCCTGCAGAAATTCAATTTGAAGTGATTATTTTTTGCATTTTGGTTATTTGAAACACGCTTTAAGCGGAAGGCATTATTGCTCAAAGTGTTCCACCTGGTGAAGAAGTGCTATCTAAATCAGAGTGATTTCTTTAATATCCTTTAAAGGCAGTTGGCCAAGTCATGTGCTGGAGAGTTTTGGGGAATAGTAAATGTTGATTTGCCATGATTCAGAACAAAGTAAGTAGAAAGAGGATTGCACTATAATCTGCAGATTTTTCCATTTTGGTTCTCAGAAGCTCATTATTAGAATACCATCTTTCTCCTATTAATACTAAAAGTACTGCATGTGTACACTAAACTGCAATTTTTGGTTTAATGATAGTGACTCTTTACAGTTATAGGTGCTTGAGAATCTTCCTGTGATTGTTCTTATGTTTGTTTTGAAGATTATTTAATTTTTAGTGATCTACCTCCCTCAACAGTGAAAACAGGATTATTTACAAAAGGATGTAATGTAAGAATACAGCCGTGCATTGCCTCATGATAAATCCTGACATTCTTCATACTCAAAATGGCATTTGCTCCTTTGCAATGATATATAAGACCTCACCAAAGTGCTCTACACTGTCCTCTCAGAAATCAATAGAGAGAGTCAGATTTACTTGCTTTTATATGCTTTCATCCATCTATCTTTCTCTCTGTATATGTCTGCAGCAGATTCATAAGGTAGATTGATCCTTTTAGATTGTTTTTAAAGCACAGTATAAATTCTGTTTTAAAATATCCCTGCTGAGATGACTGCCCGTTAGCAGCTCCAGTCTTCCTTGACTGGCCTGTATTAACCAGAGTTGGAATGTGTGGGCGTTAACTGGGTTGACATGAAAGAGCAGTAGCTGTTAATAGTGTTATTCTTGCTGAATAAACTAAACTTCTGACCCCCACTGAATTTAAGAAGCCTGCCTTGTTAAAGTTTTGGCACCAGAAATGAAGTATGAAAAAAGTGCATTCTGGTCAGGATCACATTCCATTTACCAGTTTCTCAGCGCTCCACTGGTTTAAAAATTTGTTAGCTAATAGTAATTAACTCCCTTAAACATTTCCCAGTTTGTCAAAAACAATTTTCTGAAACAGCTCAGGAGTTCAAAGCTGCAGTGTTTGAGTGGAGCAGTTTTGAATGTGCCTGTTTTCACAGCTTTACAAATGTTGTTTGGCAACACTATGACTATGAGTGACTACAATGAGATATAAAATGGGATTCTAAAATCCTGTAGCTAGACTGAAGATAATTTATATTCTTTCATATTGTATGGTTTGCACTGTGCTCTTTGTGTTTTACAGTTTCAGATTCTGCTGACTGAAGAAAGCAACATAAATTTTACTCTGTTTTTCCCAGTGTTCAGAATCAGCATGTATTAAGAAAAATGAGTTCCTAATGAAAATTTTTGCATTTTAATTAACTTTTGACATTTTGGGGCACACATATATGTTCATATTTAGCTGTTTCCAAATTTTCTGACATCTTCATGAAAGCAGCTGTATAGCAGCCATTTCTGCCAAATTTTAGAAAACAGGGTGTAGATGGGTCTTCTATTTGTCTTTAACAGAGGGAAGATTACCAAATACTAATTTTCTGCAGTTATTATTTTGACTTAAATGAGGCCAGAACATAACCTTTCCTAAACTGGGGTAAATCCAGAGAACTTTAACTGAATTACTTGTAATTGGTGATATCTAAAATAATCTTGATGTTCACAATGACCGACTGAAATATAAATTTGTTTTGTGGTGCCCATGTGTTTCTTTCATCTGCACTTCCCTCTCTGCTTTCCAAAACCTAATAAAAACACACATGCAAACTGAAATCTATCTAGCTATCTATTTATACAATAATCTTTTAACATAAAATAATTCTGAGAAGCTAAGGTATGAAAATTTGACCTTGGTTTGTGTTTTAAAATATTTTAATTATTTTGTATCTGATTTAGCCACTCTGTAAGATGAGTTTTGAGGTTGTCAGAATAGGCCTGTAGGATATCTGCATTCTCTATGACATATGGGAATGATGAACCAAATGTGCCACTGAGCAGCCTTCATATGCTGCAGCAACTAGCAGTGGAAATGCAAATACAGAAAGGATGTGGTGATAACAGTTATTATAATAAGAATAGTAGAGTAAGATGAAATCAGAGCATTTATGTAGAACTCATTATTAGATTTAATAGATGCTTTACAGAGGAGAAGGTGTATACTTGAGAATTCTTGTTTTGAAGGTTTTTGGTGTCTGAAATAACCAATTTTCTTTTAGGAACATTAAGCAAGTTGTCATATTCTGTTGTATTTGTTTTTCAAGGTCATAAAAAGGATGGTGTTTGGTTTTATTAGTCATATTTTCAAGATAATAACTTCAAAGGCGGGGGAGGGGGGGGAGCGTTGGGGAAAGCAGCACTGGACAAAACTGTGTCATATCAAAGATAGCATTATTACTAAAGCTCTTTTCATTTACTCAATGCCCATCCATTCAGTTGACTTGATCAGCAGATTTAATAACTCAGACCATTTTTCCCAGAGTGTTTCAATCTTAAGACATGTAGAGGGAAGCTGGAATCTGAAATCTGTCACATTTTATTTCAGGACTTTTTAACTAACCATAGCTGGTTACTCATATAATTGACTGAGACTGCTGATTGTCACATGAGCTTTTCTCAGTTGTGCTATTAAGTTGTTTGGTGGTTGATTTCTACATATGTATGATGGAGGCATGTTTCATCTGTGTAATGACCTTGTTTGGATTTGACTAAATAATGTGTCCAAAGTGGTGTTAGTGACTGTAGAAAAAATATTGAAGAAACGAGTTGAGGCTGCCCTTTAGTAGTGGAATGAGAAATGGTTATGGTCAAGTCAACCTAAAAGTTGGCAACTGATGTGGAAATCTGACATGAGAAACTACCATCCAGTAATGCAGAATTTGTTCATAAAAATCAGCTTGGTAGTGTTACTGAGTGTACTTTTTTGTTTGGTTGGTTCTTTTGGTACTCTGGCAAACAGCTGCTAAAAGTCTGTACTTCTATACTGAGAAATAATGTTTATCTAAAATAAGGTACTTGCTAAATTGTGTAATTATCTTCTGGGAAAACAGTTTTTGAAGAGAGTAGTAATTGTTTCTTACTGCCTGGAGGAAATAAAAAATACCTAGAAAAAACAAATAATGGGGAAATTAGTTGTATTTTTTAAAGTGTCCTCTTATCAGGGTTAGTTTGTAGATGTGTGTAACTTGATATTAATTGTCAAATATAAGGAATCTTCTAAATCTCTGAAATCTGGCAGGATCATTTCCAGGGTATCTGTAATTTAATCTAGCACCAGTTCCGGCCCAACAACCAGCTTTTATTTTTTTTAGAATCAGTGGAAAGTTAACATTTCTGCAGAAATTTGTAGTAGAAAAGAGAATGTATAACTGACAAAGAGGCATACTGCTACTTGCTGTGTATGGGTTTCCCAGCCTGTTGCTTTTACAACTAATATTCATAGATGTTGTTTTAAAAATGTATCTGTTGCACAGAACTGACATGAATTCCTCCCTGTCTTACTATGTGGTGTTAGTTTGAGAAAACTATTTAAAAAGAACAGTCTGTTTTAAATGTCTTCGGTTATATATGTGTTTGTGCTAGTGTGTATAAGTAAGGGTGTGTATGTATCTGTAGAAATAGAAGAATGAGAAGTAGTGCCAATGTCTCTGATTCCCTTAGCAATTTTTGTGGTTTAACAACCATGTTTTCCTACATTCCACAATACAAAGGCATGATGAAACAATGAAACTTGTAATGTTGAAAGCTGTGTCAAATATGTAAATAAACAAATGCAGAAATTAGAGCTTTTTCTTTTAAATCTGTTGTATGAAAGAACATTACAATAATACATATGAATTCAGTTAAACATTATTAAATCACACTGTTGTCTTAAGCTCAAGCAACATTTATAGAGAAAGATAATACTATTTATTAAATCAAGTGATGCAGTCATAAAAAAACAGGTAAGCTTTCAGACTAGATGCATTTGTATTCTGTCCCTTCTCTGTGATGTAGACCATTGACTTGCTAGATACAGGAAGCAGTGGTTGATACTGTTGACCATCATATTCAGTTCAAAATTGAAGGACAGTGGGTATTTTTACAGGAGAAAAGCATAAAGATAACCATTGCTCAAAAAACAGGCCTTGCTATGTCCATGTTACAGAGAAGCAGTTTGCGGAGAAGACAGATTTTTTTTTAGCTAGCTGTGCAAGCAGAACATCTAAAATCCAACTATTTTTTACTGTCATGTGAGTCAACTGCTGACCAGTGTGAATGTCAGCCAGTAACAAAACTACCATCTGTTAAGAAAAAGCCTATGCATGTTTGTATTTTGAGATGTTTTGTTATTTTTTCCTCTTTTTACTGTCTATGATATCACAACTAGTGATTTAAGGAAGCTGGAGGTAGGCAGTTTGTTACAGTATTATCTAAGGTGCTTGGACTCTGACACATATTACATGTTATGTAGAAACTTGCAGCAAAGAGAAATTATCGATATCTCACAATGGGAGGCCACAGGTTTGTCATTTATGGAAGCTCTAGCTACTTTACAAAAGGTGCTTGGGAGATTGTACTTTGAGACATACACAACATAGACTATCTGAGAAATGTTTTAAGAGTTAAACATTACAGGATTCAGACTGTGAGAGGATTTAGCTGTAGGTACACTGAGGTTTGTTTGATCTTCTCAACAGTTTGCCTCATCTATCAGTGTATGTGCTTGTTTTTAGGAACTGACACTGTTCTGTAACGGGTTTCTGCAGTGTTTCTTGTACATTTGTTTGAAATGTACAGTGCTGGCCAGTGTTAGATGCAAGAAATGGGCTAGATGGACCACTTGGTCAAAGCCAGTATGGCAGTAATTTAATTTTGATCTATATAATTGTTACAACGTATTTGTGCTGAGAGAACCAAAAAGGGAACTGCTTTTGACTGAAATTTAGAGTGATTTGTGTTGAAAGATTTAAGATCATCAAGTCCAACTGTTAACCTAGTACTGCCAAATCCACCACTAAGCCATGTCCCTAAGCACATCTACATGTCTTTGAAATACTTCCAGTGTTGGTGACTCAACCCAAGCAGCCTGTTCCAGTGCCTGACAAAAGTTTTTATGAAGAAATTTTTCCTCATATCCAGTCTAAACCTCCCCTGGCACAACTTGAGGCTGTTTCTTCTTTTTCTATTACTTGCTACTTTGGAGAAGAGACCAACCCACACCTTGCCACAATGGCATGCTAGGTAGCTGTAAAGAGTGGGAAGGTCTCCTCTCAATTTTTCTCCGTGCTAAAAAAACCCAGTTCTCTTGGCTTCTCCTCATAAGAGAAAGTCACTCAAAGCCTTCAGTTTCCTAATTAGGCAACTACTGTAGTCTATTTTATACAGTTTTAATCTAAAATAAATTAAGCAAATACTGATTGTAGAGCTAGACCCCTGCGTGTCCATAGAAGCCCCTTAAAATGGTTTAAAACCATCGGGACAGGCTCTTATGAACCGGGCGTACATGTGTGAGTTGGTGTAGCTTTAATGAGTTGCCATAATTGAACTGGACTATGATAACCAAACCTTTGCAGGCTCTGTTCACAGTGAACAATAGATAAATCATGTCAGTATAAACCTTCTCAGTGAAGGGGAAATTCAGAATAGGTTATGGATATTCCCTGCTGGCAGAGCTGTGTGTCAGATGGAAGATAGTTTGACCTCCTTGAGTTTCATTCTGATTCTTATACACAGCACTCTTTTTTCCAGAAACAGTCATTAATTTAAATTAAGTTTAAAGCATAAAACATTGTGGTTTTTTTTTTAAGTTAAAAGCCTTAAAAAAGTTGTCTAGGTGAGGGAAAACATCACAGATCAGAGAAGATCTGTAACAGGGAAAAAAAAAAAAAAGGTGAAAATTGAACCACTGCTGATGTCCAGGCTTTCTTAATGTGGTGGAGGAGTCAAACTAGTTCATCATCTCTTTCATCCCTTCCAACATCATTGCTTCAGAAGACTTTTCAAGACTGCAAACCACCACTGGAAGAAGAGCACTTAGAAAATTTGTGGAGAGATGCTGTTAAGTATTAAATTTGGTATTTAAATGTCAGCATTCCTCCTTGAACATATACAGACCACAGTGTGTAATTGGTGCTAGTCCTACAACTTTGTAGTGAGGCTGTACATCTTGATTGCATGGAGGGGTGCATGATTTGTTTACTGCCTAGTGCCTGTCTTGTTGCTTCACTCTTACAGATATAGATGTAATGCTAAGCAGAGCATAGGCACAGTACAGTTGCAACATCTGACCAAAAAGATCTGAAGGTTCTTATTTAGCCAGGGCAGTAATGGCCAGCTTATCTAAAGGGACCTGACAAATGCCACATTTTACAGCTCGGTGAGAAGACTGGGTGTGACTTGCTTGGCATAACCAAAAGCAGAGAATGAAGAATCTTAACAAATTCCAGACAGTGTTTGCGGAAAAAGCTGGATATTGCCAGACTGCTGCAGAGGAAGACTTGCTTGTACATACATAGAAAATTACCCCTTTTAAAAACAAGCATATGGGGGCAGGAAGGGTACATAGGAAAATGGAGGAGGATGATTGAGATTGGAAACATTTGCTTAGAACTATTTGAAAGTGAAACTGAGGCTCCTCAAGCAGTGAGGTTATCAACACTGAAGGAGTTGCTTTAAGAAAAGCAAGTTTTGAGCATTTACTGCTCAAAAGCAGAATCTCAGTAACAGCAGATTGCTTAGAAGTTAGACTGTCCCAGTGCAAAATTATTGCAACATGTGGTATTTGGATTTGTAGAGAGTAGGGGGCAGAGACAACTGCTAATGAATAAAGTTTGTGTGCGTGCGAGTGTTTTTTTTACTGAATAAATACCACTGGGGTAAGGAATGAAAGCACAACTGAAATGGTATCTTTACCTGGTATGGTTCAGATATTAAACCACTTACTTAAAGATGTTCTCACAGTGACTTTAATTATGTACAAGGCTTAACTAGTTAGGACAAGCTGTGGTCTTCTAATTTTGTTACACTCATAGGTATTGCTGATAATAGCAGAGCAAGTGACATCAAAACGCCTTGCATTTGTGCAAGGCGTTTGACATGGTCCCACATGACATCCTGGTCTGCAAATTTAGAAGACATGGATTTGTCAGATGGACCACTCAGTGGATAAGTAATTGGCTGGATGGCCACACTCACAGAGCTGTGGTCAATGGTTCAGTGTCCAAGTAGAGGCAAGTAACAAGTGGCGTTCCTCAGGGGTCATTGGACCAGTGCTGTTTAACATCTTTGAGATGTGGACAGTGAGATTGAGTGTATCTTCAATAAGTTTGATGATACCAAGCTATGTGGAGTAGTTGACACTGTACAGGGAAGGGATGCCATCCAGAGGGACCCTGACAAGCTGGAGAGGTGGGCCAGTGCCAACCTCAAGACATTCAGCAGGGCCAAGTGCAAGGTCCTGTACCTGGGTTGGCAGAACCCCAGCCATAAATACAGACTGGTGGGAGAATGGCTAGAGAGCAGTCTGTAAGGAAGAGGACTCGAGGGTGTTAGTAGATGAGAAGCTCCATGAGCCACCAGTGTGCACTGCAGCCCAGAGGGCCAGTTGTGTCCTGGGCTGCACCAAAAGAAGTGTGGCCAGCAGGGCCAAGGAGGTGATTCTGCCCTCTACTCTGAGCTGGTGAGACCCCACCTGGAATACTGTGTGCAGCTCTGGAGTCCACAGCACAGGAAAGACATGGAGCTGTTGGAGAGCGTCCAGAGAAGGGCTACAAAGATGATCAAAGGGCTGGAGCAGCTCCCCTATGAAGACAGGAAGTTGTGGGTATTCAGCCTGGGGAAGAGAAAGCTCCAGAGAGACCTTATGGCAGGCTCCCAGTACCTGAAGAGGGCTTTCAGGAAAGCTGGGGCGGGGAGCCTTTCCCCAGAGAAGGTAGTGATAAGAGAAGGGGTAGCAGTTTTAAACTGAAAGAGGGGAGATTTAGGTTAGGCATCAGGAAGAAATTCTTCACCATAAGAGTAGTAAGGTGCTGGAATAGGTTGCCCAGGGAGGTTGTGGGAGCCCCCACCCTGGAGATGTTCAAGGCCAGGTTGGATGAGGCTTTGTGCAGCCTGGTCTAGTGTGATGTGTCCTTGCTTACATCAGGGAGGTTGGAACCTTTTGACCGTTAAAGTCCCTTCCAACGTTAACCATTCTATGATTTAATCTTCTGCAGTAGTGAATGAGAGGTCTCTCAGGTGCTGGAGTGTATGTTTTCACTAATACAGATTAATATCCATTTATTTATTTATTTATTTATTTGCTTTTCAGGCTACATAGTGAAAAGCTGCTTTTGGCATTAGAACTAACTTGCCTGTATAAGATCAGTAGCTGGCCAACAACCGGCTTTTATTTTTTTAGAATCAGTGGAAAGTTAACATTTTGTAATCCCAAGGGCATATTCATAATGGGTATAACTAGCTGCTAGCCTGGAAACCTTGGTAAAAAGAAGCAGCCCAAAAAGCAAAAGGTAACCCTCAATTCAAAAATTTTGAACAGGAACAAGTTCTTTGGCTTTCAGGGTTACTAAAAAATTGCAGCTTATATTTTTGTTCTAAAAGAGGGAGACAGGAAAGGTAGAGGTTGAGGGTGAAGACAAAGAATATAAAAAAAGTTCAAGGAAACTAGTTTTCTTCATTTAGACTGAAAAACTAGGTCTAGAATTACTAAGGCTAGTGTTGCAATGGAAACCACATTTGAGTTTTACATCCCCAAATGCCGTGAGATTTAGGGGGGAAAAAACCTAACCAGTATTAGAGCACTTTGCTTTAAAATTGGTTTTGGTTGTTTGTTTGTTTAAGGAGCCTTCTCTTTTTTTTTTTTTTTTCCTTTTGCCCAGCTTTTTTGTTCTTTGTTTATTTTAATAGATGTCAGTTACTTGTTCAGCTTCGTTGGGAAGAAGGGCTTTGCTTGGAGTGTTATTTTAGGGTATTTAGGTGATTTTATTGTTTCTGTATGAGCATCAACAGGCAAATAAGGCTGTTTACCTTTTCTCCAGCCACTTAGCCAACGGTATAAACAGCTCCATTAATAAAATGGAACAGAAGTTAGTTGTCAGGAGACAGCAATTCTGTAGCCGGTCCTTAATGCAGAGAACAAGTGTTGTGAGGAATGGGTTTCAAGGAGGGGAAGTTGCCGATCAATCTTCAATTAATCTAGAGGTGGCTTTTCTTCCCCAGTCACTTAGAATTGCTGCATTTAAGTAGGTTGAAACAAGTAATTGCGTTTTACTGCCTGTTTACTTTCCCCTACAGTGACTGAACCTGTACTTCTTAACCTTGCATTCATGTTGAGCTGGCTTTTGTGGATCAAAAGCCTGAGGCTATGTGACCCCCTCTAGTTGGGAGACTTTAGAAACAGAAAGAAAGAGTCTCATGTTTCAGTAAAGGAACTGTCTTCCTTAGTGAAGAGATAAACTGATGTCATTTTTTAGCAGATTATGACTTCTAGTGTATGCTGTGTTTTGGGGTTTTTGTGGGTTTATTTGTTTGTTTGTTTTTTAAAAGCTTACTTCTTAGGTTATTCTTTATTTTGTTCAAGTCCTGAAAGTTATGACTGTAGACTCTGGTTTCTGAGAAAGTTTCGCAATGAATTAATATTTCCTTCCTGTGAAAATTTTGTTCAAAATGCTACTGGAGGCTAAAGTTAAACCAGTACAATTTTGCCTGCATCCAAGCTAGTTTTATCTCGAAGAACTGCTGCCTATTAGTAGACCTCATTTAGCTTCAGGCTAAGAAGAAAAGTATTGCTGGTTACAAGCCTCAGCAATAAAACTTTTTTTTTTTTTCTTTTTTTTTTTTTCCCCTGGGTTTCAACAGTTCCCAGGTATTTAGAGGTGATAAAACCTGAGCTAAGACCAGTGGAAACTAGTAATGTTTGTTACTTAATGAAAATAAAATACTTTTTCTGAATTCAGAGAGGATGACATTTCAGCACAGTATGTATACACTTGAAAAAGTTTTCCATTATTCTGTTCTTGTATGAGGGAAAGAAAAAGTTCTACTTGGTACTCATAAAAACTAAGAATTATGTATTTTTAAGCACATCTGACCTGTGTGACTCTAAAGTGCCACTGTAGTTTAGTTCTTTGGCAGGAGCTGATTTCTGAGCTTTTTCAACTTCACTAAGTTTTTTCAAACCTCAGCTAGGCCCCAGTTTTTCCAGAGTGGAGGGCTACTGAAGATGGGAATGAAAGATCTTGGTTTTGAAAGAGAGCAACATAGTAATTTCTTTCTCATTCAAGTGGCTAGTTAGGGTTTGTTAGACTTAGCTGTAAAAGTGTTCGAACATGGTTCTGGTGGGAAGAGAAAAGGCAGCAGTGAGGTTGTCCTCACATGTGCTGGTGGACTACTGAGAGATCTCCACAATGCTTTCGGTATCTGCTGATCCAGCATTCATTGAATTGCATGCATTTTCTTCCAGACTAGCTCTTTTGGAAAATTCACATCTTACTGGGTGTTGTTTTTAAGGTGTTTTGAGTGTATGTGTCTCCCAAAAGCTGTGCAGACTCGTTTATTTGAATTTTCCTTTCTCCAGTACTAGAGGTTCTTGATGGCTTTGACCACTGCGCTGTTATACCAAGTGTACGGCCTCTTGCTGACCAGGGAAACTGCAGATGTCTGCAGACTTGAAATGGACTTTGGATGACTATACCTCCCCTGCAAACATGTCCATGTTGACAGTGGGAATGAAGTTGTGTAGTGTTTTAGTCACTTACTTCATAATACTCAGCCTGGAAGTTTTTCCAAAACAGCTGACAGGCAGTTTCTCTACTAAGATAAGGAATAAAGGTGGCACAGAGGTTCACATTTACCAGCTGATGGTGCCTTTTTATGAAACATGAACCAGAAGGCTAACACCATTTCTTCTTATCTTGATTCTACCCACTCAAGTGGCACATGAAATTAGTAAAAATAAACGGGGAGAGGGACTCTGAATGGGCAGGAGTATATCTGTGCTTGTTTTTGCTCCAAGGCAGTGGACAGTGGTTGGGTTACAAATGGTTGTGTTGGTCTAGACAAACAAGTCACAGGAAAAAAAACTTAAAGAAAATGTTGTTGGTTTTTTTTGTATTTTTTTTTTAATTTTTTATTTATTTTTTTTTAATCCCCAAAGCTTTATCTTCAAAGAGCACAGTTAGTAATGCTGTTGTGAAAAGAAACCTCCTTGGACAGACAGCTTGATGCAAGCAAAGCTGCTAATTTGTTTCCAGCTTCAAGGAGATTTAGAGTCTTTGCATCCTTGGCAGAAACACACAATGTAATTGTTTCCCTTTCCCCTAATCTTCAGTCTAGCTGTATTGGATTAGTTTAGCTAGGAAATGCTGGAATGTTGACTGAAGTAGCTGCACCGGATAGCTTCTACAAACAGGAGAGGAGAAGTTACTCCAGGACTCTTCTGACTTTCCAGTATGTGAGGAGAACACTCACTGTTCTTCCCATGATTACATCTAGTCACAGAAACACTTTAGCACAGAAAGGAAAATAAATTGTTGGGTATGAAAAGGAGGTGACAAAATTAATGTTCTTACATTGGCAATGTTGCTCAGTTATTAAGGGCTCTCTGTAAATTACAGCTTTGCTTTCCTCTATTTTCTGCCTCTTTCTTCTACAAAGTAATTTTGTAAACCTACAATTTAAATATACTTTAAAAAACCTAACTATGCACCAGGAGATTTGTTTGCATTCCTGTTATTCAGTTTGGCACTGTTCGTGGGCAGCAGCTGCTTACACTTTTGGAATATGTGCCATTAACATATCATTAGTATAAACCTAGCTCAATTCACTAAAAATACAATCTTCAGGAAAGGGATATAGCATATCATTGAGCAATTAAATTATGTAGTCAATCCAGTGGTTAAGCTTGGGTCAGCTTCGAAGGGTAAATTTCATTGCTGGGATACATTCCTGGCTATGAATGAATGCATGAATAATCTTTCTTTGAACCTTAAGATGCACAATAGACACAATAACTCTTGAATTGAACTCTCAAGAGTTCAACTGATTTATGGGCAGCTGTTGAAAGTGCTCATAGTAAAATTATTTTTTTTCATCTGTGAAGTAGAAACCGGTAGTATATGAATTGCCATATACCTTTGCAATGGTAGACAGACAAAAGCTGTGCAAGTTGTTACTATAGGATTTTAATTTATAGATTAAAAGACAAAGTAATCATTTTGACATGGTACATAGCCAGAAACCAGGAATCACTTGTCAGGGCTCCAGCAGAAAAATAGCTGAAGGCATTACTGATCTCAACTGTTCAACTAGTTGATCTGTTTAAGTTACCTCCCATTTAGCAGACTCAACAGCAGGGATTGTTGTGTGCTTCTCAGTGCCAGCAAGCTCACAAACCCGCAAAAGCCAGGGCTAGTTTAATTTACAGTAAAGCTGTGATTGCAGGTGACCAAGGATTGTAGATACTTCTGTTTCTACCCTCCCTGCTTCAAGGGCTGTAGCCTCAAGCAAAGGGATGGGGCAAGGAGGGTAGCATCACTCGCTGCATCAAGATTTGGCCAAGTTTATCTACTGGAGGGGTTAGTTTGATAGAAGGATCAAAAGAGGTCTGTTTTGTGATCAGCCATAGGGGCTTGGCACAACACCTTTCACTTCTGGGGGAGAAGGGAACTATTCTTGTCTCTGTATCCATTCCTAAGCTATTGTATCTACATTGCACAGTGCTAGAGGGTTTATTGATTATTGTAAGATCTTCTGCATTATTAAAATTATGTAATGGAAGTTATTTTCTAGGGAGTTCTTTTGAGAATTAGTTGCAGAAGGAGCAATTTGATTTTATTTTCTTTCAGTTAACAGGCCAAGCAGATGGCAAAACAGACCTGGAGTTGTTTTGCTGGCTGACTGCCATGATTCTGTAAATTTTCACTTTTGTGGATATCAAACAGTTTTATTTTTCCGTTTTTGGAAATGTATGCCTGTAAGTCTTTGGGAAATTAATTATTGGTTTCCTGTGAAATATGCACTTGTAATACAAATGTAGCAATGTGCCATGCAGACCCTGTGTTGTGTCAATTAGGAAGTGTGTCATCAGCAAACTCCATAGGCTGTCAAAGGCTCAAAATACCATTCCTTCACAGCTCTCCAGAGAAAGGATTAAAAAATGATAGAAATTTTTACTGCAGTTCAGTACAGTTTTATTGTTTACCTTTGCCACTCAAAAAGCACAAGGTTTGTAACTCTACCCAAATGAGATTTTTAATGGCCTTTGACCTTACACTATTTTGTATTTGAAATTAACAAGGCATTCCCATATGCAAAATCTGTATTAAGTTTGAATTGATTGAAACTTGGAAATCTTGAATTTATTATTCCACAGGGCAAAAAATAAAAAACACAACTAATGATTCACCCTTGGTCTGTCTCCTCTTCACTTTGCTATGCTCTGCACTGCCACACCAGAATGATCTGCAAGAAAAGAGTTACTTCAGCATTTATGAACTGTGGTATTGATTATGACATTGCCACTACTTACACGCCAAAAGAGCTATATCTAAAAATAAAAAATGCTAGGGATTTAAGCACGTGACTGACAGTCTGGGTCATAGTTCTTTTTTTGTAGCTTTTTCCCTGGAAATTTAAAGGACTCGAATTCTCACTGTTGAGTATTTGAATCTTTGAGATCAAAAGGCCTTTCCTTCAAAGAGTTTCATGTTGTTATTTAAATGGTAATTGGCTCGATCCTCAGTTTGACTGCGGCATTTTAACTTTAGCAGGTTTGGGATTTTCATTATTTTCAGTTCCCTGCTTCTAATGGAGGAGGTGATTTGAGGAATGACAAAGATTAATTGCAAATTTGGAAGCTAGTTACTAGTGACAAGAGTTGATAACTTTTGGGAAGACACATATGTTATTAGAACAGCATGTGTTCTGTAATGAATGAATTTGCTGCTGTAATAACCTGCCTATTCTTTACCAGTGACTTTTAAATATCTGGAATAGTTCCTCACTGACAGGTGAACGTTTCTGTATAGCGTGGACTGTCAAATAGACATAAATTATGGGATTTGTTAAACTGCTTGCCTGCAAACTTTTGGTTTTATACAATACTCTCTGGAGAGAAGGATGGTGGCCACAAAGTTCTGATCTCCAGGGAGGCAGTGCTTGAAGAGTAGTACTCCTTGGTGAATACTTTCTACTGTATTCTTTCTCGTGTAGAAAAAGTTATGGTCCCATGATGTTTTTAGGAGACAGAACCAACATTTTGCTTTTCTTGCTATTCACTTCTTGATGAATTTGACTTCAGTTCCTCTCTTGTAAAGTCTATTGCCTTCAGCTGTCAGTGTAGGAAGAAATAAGAAAACTGCTATCTTTGTTGTCCAGTAAAGGCTAAAATACTTTCACAAATGTATTGCTATATGATATCACTGTAATAGAAGTAAGTGAACTGCTGTTGAAGGGCATGATGAGACATGATATTCCCTCTGAGTGGTGACTTGTTTTTCATTCAGAAGAAAAAAAATCAGAAGAAGGGGGGAGGGGGCTGAGGAGTTGAGGGGTGGGAAGGAAAAGTACCGCAGAAGACCCTTAGGTGTAATAACCCCTAAAGTGGCTAAGCCATATTCAGGATTAAAATGTCTTTATGCTAAACATTAAAGAAGAACCTGCAGGCCTGAGTCAGAGAAACAATGAGATGAATATGACAGTTTTCAAAATGCAGCTATTCAGTTGATACATGTAAGGGAGAGAGGCATCTGAGGAGTCTACAGATGGATCTTTGCATGCTGACATAGCACCAAGGACTGCATTAAGAACCTCTGGTGTTTTCTAGCAATGTTAGGGTCATGTTCCTGCTCACATGTTCATTTTCTACTGGCTTTAGACCACCCAACATCATATGTGACCTCCAGTCTTTTTTTCCTGCAATCTCTTTCCTCCCCTCCCCCAAACTTATGCTGCATATGTATTCATGTTTTTGCTCTCTGTTCACAGAGGTATCCAGCTGGGAAAATATAGTGTGTACAATACTCTCTGCCTTCAACTGACATTTTGCATAAATTGCAACAGAAACACTGCTATCAGCAGCTTAATAGCAGGTCGAATACAGCTCTACATATCAAGGCTCAGCAGGACACAGAAACTATGGTTACCAAATTTCCAAAGAGAAAGGGTTGGGAGGGAAAGTTTTTATATAAGAATAATTGGGAATGGGGATGAGAAACATTTAAAATGGACTCATTGAAAGCTGCCTTTTTGAGAAGGGAAAAAAAAAAAAGCATATGGGGCCAACTCAGTGGCTTCAGCATTCGCTTTTTGCTGAATTGTTGCTTTAGAAGACCTCACAAGAGGTTTCTACTATAAGCAGTGAATAAAAAAATAGCAGTGCAAGCCTTTCATCTTTGGTCCTTAAAACCTACACTCCACACCCATTCCTTGCATACTTTTTGAAAAATATGTAATAATTAACTGCTGCTGTAGTATAATTTGTTTATGACAAAAGGTTTGGCTCAGCCACAGCGCATTTATGCAGGAAGAGTTGGTGGAAACAGACTAGCAAATAGTATTATGTTCCAAATCACAGGATTTAATAAGTTTCCATTTTGCCCACAGCACTATTTAAACTCAAATCTTGACTGAAGGTCAGCGTAGGTTAGAATTTTTTTTGTTTGTTTGTTTTATTTTTCTTTGATTGATTTGGAGAGGGCATTAAGTCAGATGAGATCTTATCACAGGTTGGTCTTATCTTTGTGACCATAGCCAAAAGGACAGGAAATAATTATCTTAAGTTGTGGCAAGAGAGATTCAAGAGAGACATTAGAAAAGCATTACTAGCAGCAAGGGTAATGAGGCTGTGGAGTAAATTGTCTAGCAGCTTGCTGAGTCTTCTGCTAAAGGAAAAATCTATGCAAACTTTTTTCAGGATAGATGTTGATAATGCTTCAGGTTTAGGGGGGATGGACTAGACAACTTCTTTGGGTCCTCTCGGCTCTATAGTCCAGTATTTGTAGTATCAGGATAGTTCATAATTGATTTTTTTTGTTTGTTTTTTTACTTCTCACATGTGGATTTCCTAGAAAACTAGGACACACTGTGCCACCTTCTTTATTTTACTTAGATTTAAAATTAGTTGCACAGCATTAGTGAAATATTTTTAAACACCGATAAAAAGGAAATTGTGGTGCGTAAACCAGAGCTATATATAAATTATAGCAGACAGCTATTAATCAAGGGCTTATGGGAACCAAATATGGAACAGAGAACAACCCTCTTATGGACAGCTTAGTAATTAAGAGACCAACTGTTGAATCTGTACAGCTAAGTAAAAAGGGGAGTGTACATCTACTTTTTGCTGGAAAGTTACCGCTGTGTTTGGCTTAAGCTTTCATTTTTCATACCAATACCTACATAGTAAATACCTCATAAATTTGAAGGACGCTTCTCCAATAACCTTTGCTTTTCTGTAATGTAATCTTTAAAAGCTGTCTTAGGAGGAATGAGGGAAGGCAGTGTTATAAACATAGTACAGCATATTGAGATCCAAGAATACCACTGAGTCTCAGTGAAGCACATAAATAATACTAATCTTCCTTCTGTGAGGACAGCTGTTGGTTTCAGTTTGGAGAGTAATAAAGATACACTGCTCTTCATCTTCAGTTTTTCAAACTATTTTCAATTTAATACTTCTCCAGCAGTAAATATGCATTAGCATTTTTGTTTCTTTGTTACTCTGAGGGATATTTGCTGTATGGTGAGTTTTGCTTGGGGAGAAGAAGAAACAATCTTCCAGGTCTCAAAGATACAGACATGAATATTTTATTTATGGCATATATAAGATAGCTAGCAGCCAGCCATAAACAGACAAAAATTCACTCTTAGTCTTTACACTTTTCTCATTTAACATTTATTTCTCAAAATTACATTTGCAGAAGCTTTAATCCACAATAGGAAAGGTCTTCCAGGAGAGAACATCCCCTTATCAATGGAAAAATGTCCTACTTTTGTCGAGTTCCCAAAAGAAATAGAAAGATCTCCATGTTCTTGTGTTCCTTAACAGTTAAAACAAATGTATGGTCTCCACTTGATCTCTAGTACTCTTTTCTGAGTAGGATCCATGACAAAGAAACCTAGCCTCTGTAATCTCTGTAATCTAAGTTGACTGAAGTACCCAAGGGTCATTGGTAGAACCTCTGAACACAGAAGTGTGAAGGGACCAGTCTTTCCATACATTTATCTCACAGACTACTGCAGGGTGACTGTCCATCCCAGGAGATCCCCACTGTCTTCAAGTGTGTAATAAAAAATGCATTGGCTAAATGGAGCCGCATTCACATGTTAGGACTGAGGGAGGTACATTTTGTATTAATTTGATACATACAACTGGTATTCTATGAAAACGGAGGTCCACATGAAATACACAGATTTTTCCATGTGATGATGGCATAATTTAATTTGCTTCCTTCCTGACAGAAACCGCTAGCTGTAGTGGATTAGCAGCTGTTTGAGTGGAAGTTGTTCTAACAAAGATGATCATGTAAGGAGTGATCTGTAGTTTTATATTAGGAGAAAGGTCAGGAAATTAATGCATCAGAGGGTTTGAAGAGAAAGACCAAAACAGTCCCAGAAGCCCTGCTTTTGTGGTCTGTAAGAAGCAGCTTTTTTTCTTGTGGCCAGAGAAAACGTAAATAACAATAAAACATGCAGTGAAGAGTTGTACTTAATCTGACCAAAACACAGAAAGTATTTATCAGTCTTTCTGCTCCTGCTGTTGGAAACATATATTTTCAGTCATTCAGTATATCAGTCCCCCCTTTTTTTTTTTTACACCTATGCAGGGGCTGCAGAAATTTAAAGTAGCTGACAGTTTCAGTATCATAAATGAAAGATTAAGGGTTACACCAGATCTGGTGACAGTTACCCTAGTTCAGAAATCCCATTTCCTTCTTTTTTTCCCCCATCAGTTACACTGTATTGCTAAGCACAATTCACTGTGTAGTAGCAATCAAGTTCACAGACACTCTCATCACAAAGATGGGAAATGAAAATGTTCCTTGCCACACTTTTTAAAGAAATTGCAGATGAGGAGTGGAAGTCAGTATTAGGCTCTTGGCGGTTTTTGTCAGTGTGCTGTGCCCTCTCCAGCATGAGTCTGTGTAACAGAATGAAGGGAAGAATTCTGCTCATTAATTCATGTGACAAGGAAGTGAAACAAACCGCACAGCTTGTACTACAAATTTTTTATTGCTTCATAAATTTTATTGACATAGAAATTAACCAGTTTCCTCTGTGTTTTAAACAGAGGCAGTTTGTGTTTATTGACACAGGGGAAGCTCATCTGTGTTCAAGAATAGATCTGTTTTGTGTTAGAAAAGCCTGCACTTCAGAGATAATTTTAATACTATCATGTATTAACTTGACACACAGTGCTTAAGAATCTGTGGTTTGGGATTTCTTCATTTAATAACAAAAGCTTTTTTACCTGATTTATTTTGCGATAAGTGGCAAAGTCTCAAGAAAGAGGTATCAAATTGTAAGAAAAAACCCATGATGTGCAGCAGACAGGCCAAAGTAAATAAATGTTTTTAAGCATTTCCAAAAACTTTTCAGCACTGCATCCACATTAGGGCTGCTGCCGTGTTTACTGAAGCATTTGAAGGACATTTTCCTGCTTGTTTAGGGAGGAACGTAAGCATGGATGTGCTACATTGTGGCAAACATATTCAAGAATGTTGTTCCTTTAAGCTAAGACTTTTCACCAATAAGAGTTTTAAGCTGCCCTAAAACATATGGAACATACACAGCTTTATTTGGGTGCTTCAGTACAGACAGTTGTGTATTTGAAATAGAAGCTTAATGAGCTGTGACTATCTGAAAAATGAAAATGTATAGGCAGAGCCCTTGAAACGTCACCCATTTCTTTCCTCTATTTTTACAATAATGATTGTACAAGATGGGATTTGCATCTCTGAGCAATGAGTTAAATACTTCCAAATCTCCTTGAAATCAATTTCGTGTGATCATGCATGCAGATTGAAAACCATGACTTTGAGATTTACGTTCTGTGAATAAAATTTACGTTCCCTGAAAAGCAAAGAAGGCTGTCATTTCATGCTTCCTAAGCTTCATTGTCTATTTCCCTTTGGTACACACAAACCCAGTGCGCCTGCGCACAGTTTGGAAGAACAGCTTTCTGCTCTGTCGATTCTGTTTTATAAAAGCTCTGTTTTCTTTATTGCCTTTATCTATTACATCTGTAAAATTTATTTAGGCAATGACAAATTTCTCTTTTGGGTCTGGAGTCTAAAAGAATAACTACTATCAGGCTATTGATAAAAGATTTGTTTGATATGACTGTTCATTATATTGCAAGGATCTGTGGGTGAGGCTAGCTGTCTGAAGCTGCTGTGAGTAGGTGGGTTATGGGCTGTACTTACTGAATATACATCATGCTTCCACAGCCTCTTGTTTTGTTCAGCTAAAATGGATGATGATTTTGGAAGGCTCAGCAAAATCACTGTCAATTTTCTAAATCAGATATTCATTCTGTAGAGCACCCGTGAAAAAAAATAAAATAATTTAGGTTAAATATAGCTGCATTACTTCTCAGCTTTGTTAGCTGACAAGAATAAATTTCCCTTTTAAAAAAATGCTTACGCTGAATGAGGTTTCTGTGAGTGATAGCTAGTTGACAGCACTGTAAACAGGAATCCTTGTAAACTGCAAGTGTACAAGATGCTGCAGTGCTTCTTTTCACACTGCTGTGCCAGTTTTTTTTTGGCCATGTTTTATGTCCCTGTAAAGACAAGAAATTTAATATTACACACATTGTTATTATTTTTAATAAAGTAAATAAGGGAATATTCATAAGAATAAAAATTGAGTAATATTGTGGCTGTTTGATCCACAGTAGCTGCATAAAGAAATTGGAACGTCTGCTATATTTTTAATTTTTTATAATGTTACTCCAGCACTGCTAGTGTTTACTGCTCTGTTTAGTCAGGTGTCCACCTAAATGACTATAAAACTTCAACAAACTACAAATTATGCATTCTTCTCATTCTTCAGGGTGTATGTTTTTAGCTAAAAGCCAGGGAAGGAAACATGCTTTTAGCCTGCACTTGGTCTCCTCTGGTTTTGTATGAAAAGCCACGCCGGACTGAATGACAGCTGAAAAGGCAAGCTGCTGTATCAGGGGAGTTAGCAGAAGGAAGCTTCTCTTCTTTCAGCCAGCACCCTCCCAGAAAGCTCTCTGAAGCTCTTACCCATTGAGTCCAATTGTGAAGCCAGTGCACCAGAAAAAAGGCAGATGAAACAGGTTAATTGAAAGTACCTTGCACTGTCTCAGTACTGATATTTGGGTTTAAGAGAGTAAATAAGTATCAATTTATGGCTATCAATTTCTATTCTGTAACTTAAAATGGGATTATCCTTTCTTAAAAGATAAAGTTATAATGGCAGAATCATCTAAAGCAGCAATTAAGTCAAAGAAAAGAAAAGAAAAGAAAAGAAAAAGAAAAAGGAAAGGAAAGGAAAGGAAAGGAAAGGAAAGGAAAGGAAAAGAAAAGAAAAGAAAAGAAAAGAAAAGAAAAGAAAAGAAAAGAAAAGAAAAGAAAAGAAAAGAAAAGAAAAGAAAAGAAAAGAGAAAAGAAAAGAAAGATGAGCCACTCTATTCCTTCTATTTCTTTAGTACCCAGAGAAACTGGTCTCTGGAGTTACTGTGGTTGGTTACTGGTAGTTGGTAACAAGTTCCGTTCCTATCAGAATCAGTCCTTAAAAAAAACGCTTTCCTTTTTTTTGTTGTTTTGTTTTTGTTTTGTTTTGCTTTGTTCAGTTTTAACTTTGATAAAGAAGACATAGGAGACTTTGCCAACTATAAAATCTAGTCATGTTACACAGCGTTGAAATCCTTACACAAAAAAAAGGGTTTCTACTCATTTGGTGACAACACATTATGACCCTCTAAATGACCTGTTGGTGGTAGTAAGATTTAGGGATGCAACTGAAGTGATACACAGCTTCTTAGAAAGAATAGTAGTAATTAAGGGTGAATGTTTTCAAAAACAAGTCCCTATTCTTCCCTGTCAGACATGTAGGAGACCCACTTAAATGCTCTTCAGACCTCAGGAGAACCCTAGGGAAAAATAATGACTTGATTATTTCTGAAAGTGTTTTTCCGTTTTGAGCACAATGCGGTACTGGTCTTGAAATGCTATAGGGTGATGCAGGAACATACCTGTTTGCCCACAGTTAGCATAGCACAATTCCACAAGGAATATTTCTAATCAAACTTGTTTGGGTCACTTTTTTTAATACACAAGTTATGTTACAGTATGTACCAACATTTGTATGACAGCTCTGTGTGAATGAAAGGCTGTCCTTCTTGCCATGCACAACATCATCTTAGGAAAGCTTTCTCGGTATGTAAAGATGATGAGTCTAGCTGTTTTAATGTTACACCTTTCTTTCATACAAGCATGTGTCTTAAGTGCTGATCTTTGTTAGTGACGATTATTAGCAATTAGCAGTGTGTTACTTTCAGGAAAAAGGCTTTGGGGCCATTTTTGTGCAGCTCAGAGTCAATAAACTCTGAGATGCTCATAATAGCCTTTCTTCTCATTGAAGCCTTCGACTTGCCCTAACTTAATCAGAGAAGAGGAAGAAAAGAATAATGTGAACAATAGGAGCCATGGAGTTTGACTTAGGCCTAATGTGAGAAGGCTGTAAAAGCTGTCAGGGAGCTTGACTGATTGGCTCTCAGGCTTCAGTCCTTAGTGCAAAGCAATAATGTTCCTGCCTCTTGTGAGAGGGCTGCATGTGCCACCTGGGGTCACAGCTTATCAGCCTCGGGGCCAGCGTTTCAGATGAGGCCAAAGTGCAGTCAATAATTTATACAGAAATTTGTGTGGAGATGTAGGAGTAAAGCAAACTTAATCTTGATATTGTTTGTCTGACGAAGGAAAGAATTAAGTAGTCTGAAAGTCTAGCCTCTTTTTTTTTTTTTTTTTTTTTTTCCCTTTTAATGACATGGGAAAATAGTTCCCTAATGCTGAAATATGTGTTTCTGTCATCATTTTGGGTGTACTTTAATGAGGGAGGGCATGCTTACAATGATCCTTTGAGGGATATTTCATTGTCAAAAGAAATGCAAGGATTTTCAACTGATTACATTAGAATTCCTAGAACCCTAAGATTTTATTTATGTATTATGCAACACTGGTCTGTCCTCAGTGTCTAAAGAGTTTTGTTTCTTAACCTGTGAAGGTCGAAGTTTGATCAGCTCTAGTGCATGAGAAAGCCAAAAGAAGTTGTAGTAGTGGTGTATGTAACAGCAGGTCAGGGAAATCTAGCCAGTTATTAATAAGTGAAGAAACTGGAACTGCCTGCACAAAGGACACTTACAGGAAAATTGTTCAAGCAGTCACTGGCAAGAGAAGGGAAACCTAGGAGAAACCGTACTGATCGCTAGTAGGAAATCAGTTTTCTGGTAGCTTTTCTTTGCATTGAATTGGTATTGGTGAACAGCTGGAATAAGCCAGCTGGGTAACTAGATGTTTTACTAGTTTACCCACTGAGGAGGTAATTTAAAACAGGAAAGAAAAAGAACTGCTATGCAGAGCTTGGACACCTACTGAAGTTGGTTTGTTGAGAAGTAGCTCACTTTTGTTCTGTCCCAGCAAAATTACTACATTGCTTCAGTAGATACTAACAAAAGCCCTTCTACCTTTCTTCTGCTCAGTGAGAACACTATTAGACATAGCTTGTTAGGCTTGTTTACAAAACAGAGCAGTAAGTGTGTTACTGAAATATTTGTAACTGTTCCGGGCATCTTCTTGCCCTCTAAAACAAGGTAACTTCATAACAGGAAAGACAGCAATGCCTACTATTTTTTAAGGAAAATAACTAGTTTGTGATATAGCGACTGTAAAAATTATATGGTATTAAGGCTTGGCAATGCCTACTATTTGTCTTGTGGTTTTCCAACCTGGAAGGTGGAGTTTCAGGCATATTTTTGTTTTTGATCTGTTGACTATACCCACAAAAGACTTTACAATAAGGTTACTCCAAAACCTAAACAGAAGCAATTAAAGGAAGAAGAGCCAAAGATGGGTATGATTCTTGATCTGCTTCTCCTAGTCAGAAGAAAAAGTAGAATGAGGGGCCTCACCATACTGTACTTAATTGATTCCTTTTAGGTGCATCAGTAAGAAAGAGGTACCATAGACAGAACTACTAATTGACAGTTGCAATGTTCTCTGCAATTAATGAAACTCTAATGTACATCCCATGCTTGGCTATACACCACTTTCAGTTTTATGTATTTTATTCTGGAGTTTCATGGTAGGGTACTACTGTATTAAGATTGTAATAAGAGTTTACCTCCACCAACATAAAATATGTGTCCCTGTAAGTCCCACAAACCGAATGAATAAAGAGGTACTTGTCACCCATTAGCTGTAGTAAGAAATGCCAAATGTGGGTTTTCACCACCTCCCGTTTGGCTTGGATGTGTCTATCTCAGGTGCAGTTCAGTAGATTTCAGTGTTTTCTGCCACTGCTTTAAATTGCTATTTTAAATTCCAGTGAGTGGAATAATAGAGAAGTTGCCATGTCCAGTAACTGCAGTAGGCCTTTGTAAAGAATGGCTTGTTAGGAGGCTTTGTGATTTACTGAGACTACGGCTGGCTGCCAGCAGAGCTACAGGAATGTGTTCTCTCTTGGGCCTGGTAGCTAGACATGAAAAGGATCCAAAGCTGGCACAAAAGCAAATAAATGCTTTGACTTTAAATAAAGGATCATAATTTATAAGAGGCTCTGCTTCTCAATCCCAATGAGGTACATGGATCAGCAGCAGTTCTTTGAGGTTGAGCAGAATTGTCTGCCTGGCTCAACTGCAATTCTGGTATCTGCAGTCTGCAGATTTGGAAGCATTTGCATGGTTTGGGCTCAGAATTGTTTCTTTATCCTTGCTGTTTCTTTTCCACAAATTATCTCTTCTCTCTCACACTCCTTTATGTTTCATTAGCTGCTTTGCTGTTTGATAAATAATTGTACCACTGTTTGCACCTGGCAGCTCTTTATAATGATGTAGAGCACTGGGGAACTAACCACCATAGACATCTGAAGGTTTATAGGTGCATTTTGTCATCTGTTATTTGTTCAGTTTTACTTTCCAAGTGAATTGTTCCTACAGTAGCAGAGTTCAGTGCTTGTACACAGACTTCAGACTTGCCACCTTAGACTTCCAGAGGGCAAACTTTGACCTGCTCAGAAGACTGATTGACAAAGTCCCTTGGGAAGCTGCCTTGAAGGATAAAGGGAGTCCCAAGAAGGCTGGACATACTTCAAGAAAGTTTTAAAGGCACAGGAGCAGGCTGTCCCCATGTGCTGAAAAAACAGTAAGTGGGGTAGGAGACCAGCCTGGCTAAGTAGGGACCTTTGGCTGGACCTTAGGAACAAAAGGAGAGTCTGTGACCTTTGGAAGAGGGGACAGGTCACTCATGAAGTCTATAAAGATGAAGTGAACCTGTGCGGAGTGAAAATTAGGAGAGCCAAAGCACACTGGAAGGTAAGGACGGAGAGCAGAACAAACCCCCCACCATCCAGGAGAAAGTAGTCAATGATCTGCTTCAGCACCTAGACACTCACAAGTCTATGGAACCAGATGGGATTCACCCAAGACCACAGAGGGAGCAGGCGGGGAAGCTCGTTAAGGCTCTCTCCATCATTTATCAATAATCCTGATCAACACGGGGAGTCCCAGATGACTGGAGGCTGGATAATGTGACTCCCATCTAGAAAAAGGGCTGGAAGGAGAATCTGAGGAACTGCAGGGCTGTCAGCCTGACCCTGGTACCAGGAAAGATCACGGAGAGGCTCATCTTGAGTGAGCTCACAAGGTAATTGCAGGGCAGCTAGGGGATCAGGACCAGCCAGCATGGGTTTATGAAAGGGAAGTCAAATCTAGTTGGCAGCTGGTCATCAGTGGTGTCCCTCAGGGCTCAGTTTTGGGGCCAGTCTTGTTCAAGATCTTTATCAATGATCTGGATGAGGGGATTGAGTGCACTCTCAGTAAGCTTACAGATGACACCGAATTGGGTGGAAGTGTTGATCTCCTTGAGGGTAGAAAGACTCTACAGAGGGACCTGGACAGGCCAGATTGAGGGGCCCAGGCCAATTGTATGAGATTCAATAAGGCCAAGTGCTGAGTCCTGCAATTTGGTCACAACAATGCCAGGCAATGCTACCAGCTTGGGGCAGAGTGGATGGAAAGCTGCCCAGCAGAAAAAGACCTGAGGGTCCTGGTTGACAGCCAGATGAACATGAGCCAGCAGTGTGTCCAGGTGCCCAAGAAAGCCAACAGCATCCTGGTCTGTATCAGGATTAGCGTGGCCAGCAGGAGTAGAAAAGTGGTCATGGCCTTGTATTTGGCACTGGTGAGGCCGCAGCTCAAGTACTGTGTTATTTCCTGGGGCTCTCACTATAAGAAGAACTTTGAGGTGCTGGAGCATGTCCAGAGGAGAGAACCAAGCTGGTGAAGGGTCTAAAGAACAAGTCATATGAGGAGTAGCTAGGGGAACTGGGGTTGTTTAGGTTGGAGAAGAGGAGACTGAGGTGAGACCTCATTGCCCTACCTGAAAGGAGGTTGTAAGGAGGTGAGTGTTGGCTTCTTCTCCCAAGTAAATAATGATAGGAACAGAGGAAATGGCCTGAAATCACAATAGAGGAGGTTTAGTTTGGATATTAGGAAGAATTTCTATACTGAAGAAATGGTCAGGCACTGGAATAGGCTGCCCAAGGAGGTGGCTGAGTCACCACCCCTGGATGTGTCTAAGGGTGGTTTGGATGTGGTGTTAGTGGATCTGGTTTAGGGGAGAACTTTGCAGAGTAGGGATGATGGTTGGACTCGGTGATCCCAAGAGTCTTTTCCAGCCTGAATAGTTCTATGATTTTATGATTCAACTGAGATGTCCTAATACTCACCTTAGGAAGAAAAACAAAAATATATGAGCTCCTTCAGAGTTTGTTAGTTGCTGTGGGCTTTTTTTTTTTTTTTTTTCCCTGTGGTTGTGGTTTTTCTTAATAGATGCACACACAGAAATTTATCCCAGCTTCCCTATTTCTGCAGCTGTTTCTCAAGTCTGCTGATGAACAATATTTTTGTAGTCTGGTGTCAGAGATGCAGAATAGAAATGAGGCAGATAATTATTAAAGGAACTCCTGAATGCTTGTCAGGGTGAGAAAAAAATGGCTTTGCTTTTCCCTTTTTGGTCTTACTTCTCATGTTTACACAACAGTACTTCTCCCTGCAATCCAGCCTTGTTTTGCTTTGCTATTTACTTGCTTTTAAGAGTGAAAGAGTTTGGGAGAGAAACCAAAGAGATCCTGCAATTAATATAAACTGCAGGAAGAGAGTGTGACAGATGAATTCAAAGCCCTATGTTCTGTTGCTTATCTCAAATGACATATGGTCCTATCGTACAAGCAAAGGCAGTGCATTATGAGGCTTCTCCTGTAGTAGAAGGCAAAAGAGTGTCTATGTGTTCTACAGGACAGCAACACAGGAGCTGAAATAACACTGCTTGAGAAAAGAGTGGGAAATTCAGGGGTTTATAGAATAGCATTTCCTTCTTTTAAAATTTAGACCATGTGACATTTCTCACTGCCAGGCTATGTGATCACAGTTATGATAACTGAAGTGAAAGAGGAAAGAAATCTGCTAGAAGCAAAATACTTTATTTCTGAAACAGATATTAAATGATTTTCAACTTGCATTTTTTGTGTCAGCTGAAATAAAGTAAGACTGCAGTTTTATTCTCAAGCTTTGGTAAAACAGTTAAGTGTTTCAGTTACTCTGGCCAAAGAAAAGCTAAGTTTGTGCAGAAACATATCTTTAGTTGTACTCCAGATGTAAGAAATGCATCTTTAGTTTATAATAACATTAATTGCACATTGATTGTCCTTTAAACACCACAAACATGTGGTCTGACATTCAAGAGGTGTAACAGCAATTTATGAAAAAGTTTTCCTAGTCTTGCCAAAATCCAATTTGATAATTTTGCTTTGATATAAATATGACAGCAAAAAATTATGCTGTTCACTGTAGCTTCATAGTTTGCAAAATCATCATTCTGCGTGGCTTGTATTTTAGCAGAACTGTTCAATTGTGGATAATGTACAAGGCATTTGGGACCTAATCTGATGTACTTCCTGGGGTATTGCCCAGTTTTCATAGAGACTTTTACTGCTCTTTTAATGAGTATAAAGTTTAGCTTTGTACTTGATTAGGACCATTTGCTTTTCTTTCAGCTCTCGATTTGCATTTAGATCTTACTTAATTGTTATTTGTTAGGCAAACTGTCTTTAGAAGAAACATACACTGAAAAATTATAGAGGCATAATTTGTATAATTGATAAGGGACATAAGCTGTTTGATTATATGCTGTTATGTTTTCCAGATCCAAAGTGCCTTTAGCATTTCAGGCATAACTGTCCAGAGGCACTACCATTGCAGTTCACCCTCAGCAAAAAGTCTTCTTAACCTGCAGTTTTGTTTTATACTAAAGCTAGGAAAGGATACTAGGGTGGCAATAAAAATCAAATAAAGAAAAAGAAAAGAAGCCAGAGCTTCTTTTAGCTGACCATTCAACTGAATATTGACCAACTGTCTTCATGAGAAAGAAATAGGTGGTGGTGAATAAGCTAGAGTCTAGTTTTCCAAGAAGCTCAATGATTTTCTCAAATCAATAGAGCTCATCAGGCTTCAGAGCAAAGGCTGTAGGAGACGTGACAGAGATGGAAGTGGCTATGTGTTCTTTTGTGTATTAAGCACATGGGCTTATGGGGAAACAGGCCTTCTCCTATTACTTTAGGGTTTATTCTTCTATATGCTCTGGGATAAAATTCTAGATTAAGAAAATATATTACAGTTATTACTATTAGGTGGAATAAAAAGGTTTTCTCATTGATGGCCTAACTCTATGGCTTCAAAGGGTACACCTTACTGTATAATTGCCGCTTCTTTTCTGAATGCAAGTGGAAGTATGTAATGCAAGTCCAGGGAATATGTTTAGTGTGTACAAAATTAAAAGTATAACAACTTTTTTCAAGCTAGAGTGGTGGTTGCTATTCTAAATGTATTGTACTGATGACTTCATCATGAAGGTGGGAAGAAGGTGCATGCCATTTGAATAAATTATCCAAGAAATTTAGTTTGACATTTCTCAGAACTTACTGGAAATCACATAGATATGAACTAAGTTTGTTATGCTGTTGAAGAACCTGCTGTAGTTTATGTGGCTAGAGTAATGTTAACATGCTTTAGCCATCAGCAGGGCAACATTAACTAAAATAACATGTTTTATCCTTTCACTGTTTAACCTTGAAGCTTACTGTGTTTTCATAATGCACTAAATTAACATCACAACTATGCATCTCAAATGTTTATGGCTGTACCAGCAGTACTTCATTATGCATCTTTTCCTTAATGCTATTCAGTCTTCTCTGCTTCATTGCTGTACAGTATTTGTTCAGATAAAGTACAGTGTCCAGGATGATTAATTGCAGATCTCTTCTCCAGAGGATTTGATTACAAGAGGTGACTAAAGTGAGTTCAAACATTCAGCACAGCAGCAGGGCTCCTAAAAAACAAACAAACAAACCAACCCCAAACAAAACCAAACCAAAACAAAACAAACCCCAACAACAAACACACAAAAAAAGAACCCCCAAAAAACTTCTCCAACATAAAAAAAACCCCTACTTGCATTTCCAAGCCACCTGACAGTCATTACATTCTCAGGCTTGCTGATGTTGGTGTCTGTTACATGTGCACCTGCAGTAGATGTAGTTAAGTTCTGGTGCCATACTAGACAGAGAGTGTGATTAAAGTAGTAAATAAATTGTATGTCTACCAGATCAGTATTCAGTATAGAAGACTTGACATTATACATACAATGTTTACTGTTAATTTTAGATTACTTTCTTGATGGAAGCAATCAGGGAGAAAGCTATTTGCATTGCAACTCTAATATAAACATTCTGTGTGTTTTATGCCTGGATGAATTGCAGGCATATATGTGCCTGTGGGATTGATGATGAAGTGGTGGATGTTGTGAGGCAAATGAGTTATACTGCTCTTACTAAATCAATGGCAATGAAAAAGCTTGAGATCATCCTAAGGTTATAGATTTTAATATTGCAGCTTTTTGAACTTTGTATACTTTAGTTATTGTTAGAACAGTGATGTCAAATAGATATATATGGGATTAAAAAATTCACAGTGCCAAATGCAGAATAAAATATGTCTCATTCATGGTGGCAGTGCATTCACTGATGACACAGACAGCGTGGTTTGGCTACTCCAGACATGTCTGTATTGTTAGTATCTGGCAAGGCTTCAACAAGAATTTGTAGCATTAGGCTTTTTAAGAAGTAATCTTACAAAAAAATATACAAAGAATAGTATACTTTGGTAGATCTTCCTCTGGCATCAGCAAAAGTAATTTTAAAATGTTCCTCAGAATAGTAAAGGCAGTAGGCAGAGCTGTTAACTGAGTAAGAATTTTGAATAAGTAGGATTGCACTAATGTTTAAACGTAAGTCATTTATGTGATTTTTTAAACAGAGGTGCCTTCTGGTGACTGAAAAGGAAACAAATTTTTCCTAGTTTTGGAAGATCGTTGTAATATTCTTCAAAACATCAGTTGTGGAAGTATTCAGAAATACATTGTGTAGGTCTGCTTTCTCTACAATTTTGTAGATACTTTTGGCCAGATTGTCTGGTAAGAACAGAGGGAACAGCTTATTTTACAGCAATTAAAATGTACCTATTCACCCATTCAGATAACTTGTCTTTTCAGTTTTCTGGGAAAATAATTAACTTGAACTAAAACAGAAATTTGTGCCAGTTGCTGTGATCTGAACACGAAAGCAGCCTATGTTGTAAACATTAAGTCGGATTTCCAGTCTGATTTAGTAATGTCTACTTATGCTGGAATTTGAATGTGTTTGTTTTCTAAAGCCAGTATTTTAAAAAGCTAGGACCTGCATGTAATATATTAATGTGATAATTTTAACTCCTAACCATATTATCTAATTTTCAAAGTTTTGAATACAAAGGATAAAAATCCTTTGCTTATACTTGTTGCAGAAAAGAGAGTCAAGAAAACAAAAACATTAGTATGTGATTTAGACTAGATCCTTCATTCTTTTTTTTTTAGAGGAAGGACCATCTGCAAGAGCATATTGTGTTAGATTTGAGTCAATTCTTACAAGCTTGATGTGAAAAGTTATGTAGTTTGCAAATTGAATGATGAAGCAAATTAAATCCTTATTTTGGGATAAGATTTTCTGTATTACACTCAGATCTTATGAACTGGTCTCAGGTAATAGGTGAAAGTCTTGAGCTGACACTCTTACTTGGTCTAAATATATTCATTATCATTTGATCAAGCCTCCTGGGATTAGGTATTTGGTGAGGTTTCCTGAATTGGAATCTTAAATGAGTTCCAGTACCTTCAGATACACTGCATTACAAGCCTATGATTTTTTCATTCTTCACTAATAAACTTTAGATAGTTTAACCTCTTGGGTGTTGGGTTTTTTTTTTGTTTTTTTTTTTTTTGTTTGTTTTCTTTTTGGTTGGTTGGTTGGTTTGGGTTTTTTTTTTGCTTTTTTTTAAGGTGAAAACACATTTCTGTATTGAGACTGTATGAATCCTGTGGGTTTCTCCCCCATGCCTTCACATTTTCACTCTTGTTCAGGCAATGCTAAATAAATGATTGTTACCTAACGCATTGTCTAATGGAATGGGAATTCTTATTACAGGGACTTCTTATGATTTACAAGGCCTCAGTGAGTTTTGATCCTCCTGTATGTGATATGTTACTTAACTTGGTAAGATGGAGATATTGTGCAGAGAACTATGCCCCAGCAGAGTGCTCAAGGCATAGTTGGAACAACCTAGAGAAGGTTTAGTGTACCTGTGACCACATGCCCAGTGTACTCAGGTGCAATACTCAGAAATGAGCTGAAGGCTGCCATAGTACTGTGTGTACAGCCTCTGAGACAGCACAGGGAAGTCCCAGCAGAGCCTCTTATTTTGAGCTGGAACTCTGTGCCAGGACAAGTATTTTGGCTCAAAGAAACCTGTAACAGTACACTGGCTTTAGAAAGAATAATCCTTTCTCTTCAGTATATACATATAGTATATAGTGTGGACTATTTACTCATCTCCGTTCCAGTTGTCCAGTGCTGTGGTCTAATAAGCTTCCAGTTGCATGTTTCCTCAGGGGTCAGTCCTGCCTGCCATGTTACTTATATTGTCTTGACCCATTTCTGTGGTAATCTTAGAAGATTAAATGAGCTACCTTTACTGCCAGTTCTGTGGAGTCTTACCTGTGGCTGAGTAATGTGCTGGTCATTAGGGAAGGGAAATGTATTCCTTGCCATAGTTGTTCTAACACAGCATGGAGATTAATCTTCCCTCCTACTTACATACCAGAGCCTTTGCTAACGCTAACAAACTTAATGAGATGCTAAATGTAACTGACTTAAAGGGAGGAACTTATTTGTGTTTGCCTTTGAAGTATTGACTTTCTTACACTGGAAGGTCATTTGAAGACCTTCGAAGAATTACTGAAATATGTATTGATTTCAGGGGGTTTTGTTACCATAACTACTCAGTGCCCTCTTTTCTATTAAAAGGCAACAGATGATCCCTAGATCTGTTATATAAATTAATAAATAAAGTGCATGGAGAGACAGGCAAGGTATTTAAGGAATACACCTTGATTTAAATAAACAAACAAACAAACCAAACAAAAAAACCCCAACCAACAACAAAAACTAACCAAACATTGAAATCTAAGAATTACGTTTTAACAAAAGGATAAAGGTGAACTACCTGGGGAAAAATGAAGGGCGTAGTTAATTCTCCTGTACTGCTCCATGGCAAGTGGGAAAGCCCTCACTGCTTTGTACATTTAGGAGATTGGACAAAGGCTGCTAAATGGACAGCAGGCAGGAGTTGTGCTGCTGCAGGGAGATAGGGTGCATGATGGAATAGGATGTAGTGATGGAAAATAACCATGATTTTCACTCCGAGCATAATGCAGTCACACCTAAGGAGCTACAAAAGTGGAGGGAAAGCCTCTAGGTCACCAGAGAAACATCTTTTAAATCTCTCTTTTCTAGCATGCAAGTGCCAGGTGGGAACATAGGATGCTTGTTACGAGAAATCCAGTTTCCACTGACAAGTCTTTCCTCTGTGGATCTACTGGCGTGTTCCGCACTTCACGTCTGATGTCCATACGTGTCCGCGGCAGGAGGCGGCTGCAGGGCGCGGGTGCTGCAGCGGCCCTGCCCCGGGCTCCGCGCTCCTTCTCGTTCGCAGGGGGCAAGAGTAAAACGTGTTTCTTTTCTCTCGGCTGCCAAGTTTGCGTAGGTCATAAAAATACGGCATAGCAATTTCACCCTAGTCTTTGCAGGTATTCAGGGCCTGGCTCTGACCCTGACTGGAAGAACCGTTTATCTTTCATCCTTCAGACTAGTTCTCCCCATTGCACGACGTTCTAGTCACCTTATCATAATGGCTACTTAAAACCATATGGGGAATAATTTCAAATCTGCTACAGAGAATTTTCAAGGAAATCCCTTCTTCCCTGGTACCTCCACTAACAACACTGCAAATACTTCCCTGCTGTTAAAAGGCCCCTTAGGAAATAAGTAGCTGGTTGCATGTTTACTTTACCGTGGTGCGGCAGAGGGGGATTGTTTTAGTGCAAAATTAGAAATTGCGCTGGTAAGACAAAGCAAAAAGATGGCTGTAAACGTTCTGGCACTGTGCCATCATTATATCCGTTACAGAAACGCTACAGCCAGAACAAGGGAAATGTAGAGGAAAAACGAGTCACAAGGCTGGCAGCTGTGATTTAGTATCCTCACGCCTCTCATAAATTGGAAACATTTTGCATCATGCCTTTCTTTGCTAGGTAAAATGTATTTTTATTTCAGTGTGTGTTCTGATGAGAAGAGAGAGCTGGTTCAATAATACTACCTTGTGTTCATCTGCGTAACTTAATGAAATAAAGGAGTCATCATCCTGACTAGTCCATAAACACAATGATAAATTATGTGAAGAAGTGTTTGAGGGCAACCTGAAAACATTTGAATGACACTACATTTTTTTAGTGTTACTTAAGACATCCCTACCATGCATATGTTTTACAGGGATAATTTAAATAAACCAAAGTCTGCTTTAAGTGGGCAGATACATTTACATTTAATAAAATCCATAAATGGAAAAGCAATCCAATTGTAGTGTATTTTTCAAAGGATCTGGGTTTCTATGTTTCTATATTGTGATTCCTCTTTTCTTTAATGTGTGGTTGCAATTTAGTATCTCACGTTCCACAGAACAAAAGGCAAGGCAAATAATACACAATTCCATCTACAGCTGCTGAACAAAATTTGCAGTTCATATGTATGTGTATTGTTGTGCGTTTGGATAAATGTGCTTTCAAATAAATAGAAGCATCATTATCATATTGTCCAAAGCAAATTCTTCTCAGTTACCTACTGATTTAGACACTGTAACTGGTGCTTAGTTTATGCTGGCTGGCTGCCAAGCAAAAGCAATTATGTGCTATAATAGCAAAATTAAGAGGTGAATGTTGCTGTTTTACAGCAGGACATGGCAAAACCCATTTCCTTCTGTCAGCTGTATCTTGACAACACACACAGTCACACAGGCACACACACTGCCTCTTACACTGACGCACATGCACACACATACTCTTGTTCTTTGTTGTTTGCTGTCTTTCTTGTGGGATTTAGCTTGAGGTCACTCAAGCCAGGAAAGAGGAAGAGTTTAGACCACAGTGTTGGAAAGCAAATGAGAATAAAGCTCTCACTTTGTGGGGAAGGAGCGAAAAAATGAAAAAAAAGAGCATAACAAGAGGCCTACTCCAATTATTGTTCTGACTGTGATAATACTTTGTTTTTCTGTTACTGGCAGGTGTCCTAGTGGTAAATGTTACATGGAGGAATAAGACTTATGTGGGAACACTGCTGGACTGCACAAAGCATGACTGGGCCCCTCCTAGGTAGGCAATCATTCAGTCTGTTTTTATCCTGCTGTATTTTCACCACCAATCTCTGTCAAGAGGCTGTACAGAGATTAATAAAAAGCAACTGGTTGTAATTGAAAACATGCACCAGTGAAATTAATAACTCTCTGTTCCCCACTGATGTGTGGGGTGGGAGTTTTTATTTCTTTTTTGTTTGTGTTTTTGAAAGGGAAGGGGAAATACATAAGATTCAGTCAGATGGCAAATTAAAAATGTGTTTCTGTAAGTTTGGATTTTTTTTCTCACTATTGATCTGATTAGATGGTCTTCTACTTAAAATTTTTGTCCTTTTTTAATGACTCTCCCTTTGAGACATTCTCATTTGGAAGAAGGATGTCTTTCTTTTAACATATATGAAAGTTCTGCTATGGGAACTGGTGTTATTTTGGTATTTATTCAGTTCACAGGTCCTTCTGATGAGATCTCTTGTTTATATAGGTTTTGTGAATCACCAACAAGTGACCTGGAAATGCGTGGAGGACGGGGCAGGGGAAAGCGGGCAAGGTCAGCTGCAGCTGCAGCTGTACCTGGGAATGATGCAAGTTTTGCAGAGTCCAGAGGACTTCAGAATAAGAATCGAGGTGGTGCCAATGGGAAGGGGAGGAGGGGCAGCCTTAACTCAAGTGGGCGCAGGACCCCCCCAAACTGTGCCATGGATGAAGTTAAAGCCAGCCCCTCATCCACAAACAAGAGGAAGACTAAGCCTCAAATGGAGCTAGATTTGAACTCCGGTTCAGAGGACAATAAATCTGGTAAACGTGTTCGTACAAACTCTAGAAGCACTCCTACCACCCCACAGGGAAAACTTGAGTCTACTTTTTTGGACCAAGGCTGCTCTTCTCCAGTGCTGATTGATTGTCCTCACCCCAACTGCAACAAAAAGTACAAGCACATTAATGGACTACGATATCATCAGGCTCATGCACATTTAGACCCAGAAAACAAACTGGAGTTTGAGCCTGACAGTGAAGACAAAATTTCAGACTGTGAGGAAGCACTGAGTAATGTAGCACTTGAATGCAGTGAGCCAAGCACAAATTTGCCAGGCTTTGATCCACTGAAAGCACCGTCATCTCCTTCCTCCATCACTACCCCAGGAACCCCTAAGGGAAAAAGGGAACTGACAAATAATGGCCCTGGTTCAGTTATCAGTTCCAAAACTGGCAAGAATTCTGGCAAAAGGAAGGGTCTGAACAGTGAATTGAACAGCCTTCCAGTAATTTCTAATATGGCAACCACACTGGATAATTGCTCTGTTGCAGACTGCAGTTTGCAAACCGAAATGCCAAAATTGGAGGCTGAAGGGTTAATTGACAAGAAGAGTTTGGGTGATAAAGGCAAGAAATCGAACAATTGCAAAGTGGATAAAAACCTTTCCAAACTGAAAACAGCTAGGCCCATTGCCCCAGCGCCAGCACCGACTCCTCCTCAATTAATAGCTATACCTACTACAGCCTTTACAACCACCACTACAGGGACAATACCGGGACTGCCCTCTCTAACAACTACTATTGTTCAGGCTACACCAAAGAGCCCTCCGCTAAAACCTATTCAACCAAAGCCCACAATTATGGGAGAGCCAAGCACTGTAAACCCAGCTCTCACATCACTCAAAGACAAAAAGAAAAAGGAGAAGCGAAAGCTGAAGGACAAAGAAAGCAAAGAGACGGGAAGCCCGAAGATGGATTCTAAGCTGGGAAAGCTGGAGGATTCAAAAGGGTCTGGGAAAGACTTACCTGGACATTTTTTAAAGGACCATCTCAACAAGAATGAAGTGCTAGCTAATGGACTATCTGAGTCTCAAGAGAGCAGGATGGCAAGTATTAAGGCTGAAGCTGATAAGGTTTACACATTCACAGACAATGCACCCAGCCCTTCCATAGGGAGTGCCTCCAGGATGGAATGCAGCACTTTGGTGAATGGACAATCTGCCATGGCGCCACTGCACGTGTTGACACAAAACGGTGCAGATAGCACAGCTACTAAAACCAACAGCCCTGCTTACTCAGATATTTCTGATGCAGCTGATGATGGTGGCTCTGACAGCAGGTCAGAGGGCATGAGGTCAAAGGCCAGCTCTCCGTCAGATATTATTTCTAATAAGGACAGTGTTGTAAAAGGACATTCTTCAACCACAGCACAATCGGCTCAAGCGAAAGAGTCCCATTCTCCCTATTACCATGGCTACGATCCTTATTATTCCCCAAGCTATATGCACTCTGGACAGGTCAGTGCCCCAGCAGCTGGGAACAGCAGTACCCCACAGGGGCTGAAGATCAAAAAAGAGGCTGAGGAAGAGGCTGAAAAGAAAGAGAAGCTAGAACTATCAGATGCCAAGAAAAGTGAAAGCACTTCCTCTAATTTGCAGCCACAACACCAGTCAGTAATAACTCAAAGACACCCTGCACTTGCTCAGTCACTTTATTATGGACAGTATGCCTATGGGCTCTATATGGACCAAAAGTCCTTAATGGCCTCTAACCCAGCTTACAGGCAGCAGTATGAAAAATACTATGAGGACCAGAGACTAGCAGAACAGAAAATGGCACAAACTGGGAGGGAATGTGAAAGGAAAAATGACCCCCCCTTGAAGGATATTGGAAAGGATGACAACAAGCAGAAGAATATTCCATCTGCCACTATTTCAAAGGCCCCTTCAACTCCGGAGTCCAGCAAAAATAACACTAAAGTAACGTCATCAGTCTCTAACAAAGGTGAGGAAACAAGCAAATCACAGATCCTTTCCAATCACCAGCAGCAGCTTCAGTCTGACAGTTTCAAAGCCAAACAAATGGAAAACCACCAGGTCATAAAGGAGGCTGTGGAGATGAAATCTGTTATGGACTCCATGAAGCAAGCAGGAGGAGATCCAACCACAAGATTTAAACAGGTGAGACCACGGGAAATGAAACAAAAGTGTCTTGATTTATCATTGAGTCATGTGAAATTTTGTCACTGATTGTGCTGTGGTTTTCTACCTTCACATCCAAACAAGCTCTGCCATGCTTTTTTCATGCTGGATAGTACTGTAGTCTGTGAATACACTGATAGACCTTTCAGTTGAGCTATTTGAAAAGGAAAAAAAATAATCTAGCAATGCAGTGACAGAGCCCAGGTTTAAGATCTGAATAGACTATTTTAAATTACATGCATGAATAAAATAGAATTAGATGTCTCTTTTAGATGTAAATTCTAAGCAATGTGCTTAGTTCAAAAATGAAAAATTTCAAGCAAAATAAGCAGCTTTCGTTGGGAGAAGACATAGAGCAGATTTTAAACATGGTTTGAAGTGTTTCTTTTTTGTTAAATGACAGTTGGCATTTACTAAAGATGGGTGAGCTGGGTCTTTGAAGAGTTGGCTTGAAGCTCAGCTCTTTATCTTAACCCAAGGTGACCTTTTTGAAGAAGTTAAGTTACCCTTCTCTCCTCAACCAGCCTCAAGCCCCTACAGACTTGCACAATGGATGAAATCCTCTTTCCACTGACGTCCATGGTAGTTTTGCCATTGACTTCAGTGGAATCAGAATTTCATCCAGTGGCTTCGTACTGACCTTCTTAGTTGTCAGATTGCCTTCAGTCAAGGCAATGCAGCTGTCTCTGTGCTCTGAACTGGAGCCTCAACGCTTGATGCTTTCATGTTCTGGTATACAGTACATTTCAGACTTCACCCTTATATGCTGTCTTTCAAGATGCAGCGGGGTCAGGTTCATGGGATTTAGGGAGCTCTAAAGTGGCATGGTACAGCCCCGAACAGGACAAGATTTCTGCTGACATGAGTATTTGAACCAGACTCTTCAAGCATCTAGTTCTGTGCTTGTGTTTATGTCGCATGTGCCATAAATGTGTATCAACTGGAGACAATGTTTATAGTTAGCTCTTGCAGATCCTTTATTACAAAGAAAAAAAGTCTTCCTGTTACTGCCTAGTACTGATTTGATGTAGCCTTGTGAAAACCTCACGTACCTAATTCTATAATGTGTTTATAAACTGGTCTATATAATATATTATGCGAAAGTGTTATTATGATATCCTGTACATGTTCTTTAAACAATGTGGTTCTGATCCTATAATTACTTATTCATACGTAATTTTACAAACCTGAAATAAGACTGTCAGCTGACAAAGTCTGCCTTAATGTCTGTTTTCCACTGATTCTTGAATGTTTGTAATACCAAAGGCAGCATGAGCATCTTTCCAGCTAGATGAGTTTTTCAGGTTAATTGTCCCAGATAATCTAGGTGCTAATATGCTCTGGCATATCATTAGCCAGCTTTAATTTTGTGGTTCACAGATATTTTTTGCTCTCTTGTGGGAAAATCTCTGTGGGCTTTAATTAAAATGTTTTATGAATAGTGTGGTCTCAGAACTTTAATACAATGCATATGTATTTCATGATTAAACGAGTTAAAGGCATGAAGAAGGATATAAGATGAAGCAATTGAATTAAATTTTGATAATAGTCTCTTTTTACTTCATGGGAATATTAGTTTGACTTTGAGCTCAAGGCACTCTGTAGCAAGCAAACCTCTCCTCTATGTTATACAGATATGTTATTAAAACAGCTGTTAAAAATACATTAACTGGTATGGGAAATATCAATAACAGCCTTATTAAACATCTTAAGTTTAGAACTTTTTTTTTTTCCCTGCACATTAGGATCCAGATTCACGAACATGGCATCATTATGTGTATCAGCCAAAATATCTTGATCAGCAAAAATCAGAAGAACTCGATCGTGAGAAAAAGTTAAAAGAAGACAGCCCTAGAAAAACACCTAACAAGGAAAGTTCCCTGCCTAACCTTCCTGTCTCATTAGCAAGCATTAAAGAGGAGCCTAAAGAGGTCAAGCGTTCTGATTCTCAATCAGTGGATGAGAGCAAGATAAAAAATGATGATCGAAAGACTCCTGTAAATTGGAAGGACTCTCGGGGTGCTAGAGTAGCAGTTTCCTCACCAATGAGTCAGCATCAGTCATATATCCAGTACTTGCATGCTTATCCTTATCCACAGATGTACGATCCCAACCATCCAGCCTATCGCGCAGTCTCTCCTGTCCTAATGCACAGCTATCCTGGTATGTATTCTGAAACTTGCCTTGCACATTAGTTAAAATTTACACTCTCCAAGTGCAGTAAAGTCTGCATTTTAGTATTTCTGTTAGTAGCTAGGATAAATTAGAAACTTCATGGGTGACATTTGTTTTGCTTGTGCTTCCACTAGGGAAAGTTCTGTAGATGAAACTGATTTAATACAAGATGTTCCTTTTATGAACTGTCACAGTTCCCAGCTACAGTTTTCTCAACCCTTGACAGTCAGCTATTGCTGTTAGACTGACAGATAGTTTATTGCCTATAAAAATATTCTAAGCAGTTACTGCCAGAGCCATTATAGTTACTATTCCTTTTACTTAAAGAGGACCCATAAATGTCTGAAATGGCTATCAGTTCAACCCTCTTTATAACCTCCATTCATCAGAGTAAATTAGGTGAAGAAACTGAAGAGCAAAGATGCCATTTGGTAGTCACGTGATTGATTTTTGAGTTATCCGCTGTCCTGGCATCCCCTCCCAACTTGATATAGCCAAAATTTAAAAACAGTAACTTGATATGATATTTATTGTTTACCTGCAGGGGCCTATCTCTCTCCAGGATTTCATTATCCAGTTTATGGGAAGATGTCAGGGAGAGAAGAGGCGGAGAAAGTCAATACCAGCCCGAGCATCAATGCAAAATCAACCACTGAGTCCAAAGCACTGGATTTGCTCCAGCAGCATGCCAGCCAGTATCACAGCAAGTCTCCTGTTGTAAGGCTTCATCTGTTGTTACTGAAGAGTGGTACATATGGGGAGGGGTAGAGAACATAATTTTAAGATTCACACAATATGGCATCAAGCTCAAAATGCATGATTCTTCTTTATAGTTCTGCTTAAAATAAAAGCAATTTATAGTCAGGATGCTTCCATGGCATAAACAGGAAGCGACACAGATAACACAGTTCTGTGCTCAAAGTCTTCCTATCTTAAATGAATGAACTAAAATAGAAACATAGTTCATAGTTCATCTTGGTGCACAGTTTATTGCATTTAAATAGAAAGCTTCTCTTTGGAAACAGTGAAATGAAAAGTTGGATGTGGGATTTGGTAATATCCCCTCCCTATATTTGCCAAGAAGCCATATCTTTCATATAGCAGATTACTAGCCCTAGTTCCTGAACATTTCCACGTGGGAGCAAATACTGTTATTTTACTTTCAGGTAAGTTGGTGCTAGTGAGCTAATTGGTTGTTAATTGTGAGCAAGTCACTGAGTGTGATTTTAATTTTAAAAGGGCTTTCTTGATATTCAAGCAGGCTTGATCCCCAGAGTGCATTAAAAAAGGGTAAGGATTCATTTACATCATCTTTCAGCAGTTCATCTAGGTTGTTCAGGCATTGGCAAGTCACCCAAACTAGAAGTCATCATGATGGCTTCAAGCTGTATTATGTTGCCTCAAAATCTCTGTGCCTTGCTAAGTATCCCACTAGCCAGATACACAAGCTTTAGGTTAGAATCAAGTGCAAATAATTCAGTAGAGAAAATTCCTCCTCAGAAAAAATAAGCATCATAATTCAAATAGTTGTTGCCAGGTAATGGCAAGTTTGGTTTTGTTGTCCCTTCTAAAATTCTCACATTACTTTTGACTCATTCTCTGTTGCTAGCCTGTGGAAAAATCAGCAGCTGAGCGTGAGCGAGAAGCAGAGAGG
>NW_009953721.1:918928-958940 GCF_000747805.2 Chaetura pelagica | reverse complement strand
GAAAGAGATCGTCATTCTCCTTTTAGCCAGCGGCATCTCCATACGCACCATCACACACATGTTGGGATGGGTTACCCTCTTATACCTGGACAGTATGACCCATTTCAAGGTGAGCAGAAGATTTCCAATGGTGGGATTAACTTGCCTCATGGAGTTATCACTTTCCCATTGGGAGTCATGCCTACACAAATCATTTTGAAAAGAGATACCCTTGTTATATGACAAGTACTTTGCATTTAGGAAGAAGGCTTGCAAATTCATAGCCTAGACGAACAGCAAATGAATAGCTTCATACCTCAGAAATACCCAGTTTTGTTTCCAAAAAAATGGGTGTTAGAGCATTATTAAAGATGTACCAGTTAGGCTGTCATTCAAATGAATGTTTTGATTCTTACTGCAAACCGACATTAGCTATCTGAAAGGCAGTCAAAAATCCAAACAAAACAACCTTTTTTTTTGGTATAATTAGGGTTGTGTAAGCAATGGAAGAAGTGTAGCAAAGACAAAAGCTTTTTATACTGAACATATTTTATGTACAAGGCATTGCAGTCACAAGGATTTGAGCTTGTTATAATTTGACCATCTGAAAAGGGCCTCTTTGTATTTTGTCAAATGCAGTGCACAAAGTTGCAGTCAGGGAAAAAGCAGCACAGTAAGATACAATTCATTCTCCCTAGGTTTTATACCAGTCTTTGACTGTTTTTCTCTAACCCTGGACTCTAGCTGAATTAAAAGGAGATTTCTTCCCATGCCTCAAACTATGTGCTATCAGTTGGTGGCTAAGTGGCATTAATTCATTATGTTCATTTGATGCCTTGGCAGTTATTTTTCCCGTGTAAAAGTCTTGACATTTCTCAGTTTGATTCAGTGATTCCATATGCCTTTTGGGATGCATTATGCTTGTTCAGTAAGAAAACTGTAAAAATGATGTTATTATGAAAGGATTGTATTCTGAGCAGCTGACATGTCATTTCTGTAATTCACTGTGACTTTTGATTCTTGTTGTTTCCTATTATTTCTACTAAGCTTCCTCTTCAGGAACCTTGTACAAGCCACTTAGAGTCATGCAGTGCAGTACTTAGGAAGAAAAACAATAAGAAGGAATGCTGTTATTTCTTTTAAAGTATCTATCAAGAATAATTCCGTTCACTATTTGAAGGCATATTGATCATACTGAGCAGGCTGTTTTAACACTGTTGCCTGACATATTTGCCATTTACGTAGCATTAAAACTAGCATTTTTCTGGTGGTGAGGCTTTTTGTCTGTTTGCCTTAGAGATGCTTCCTAACATTTGTGCACAAAAATCCATTAAAACAACATGAACCTTCCCTTGTTTCTTCTTTCCCTCAGGTTTGACCTCTGCTGCCCTTGTTGCCACTCAGCAGGTGGCTGCTCAGGCATCTGCATCTGGTATGTTTCCTGCACAAAGAAGGTAAATTAAATAGCCAGTAAATCTCAAATTATATATTGCACCATAAAGAGGAGAAAGCAAAGAATAGATTTTATAGCCTGAAGGTCTGCAGTTCCTTGTAAGACACAGTTTTTAAGGATTGAGAAAAAACTTCAGACTTTGGTTAAATGTAGTTTTCATCAAGGTGACATTTTGTCCCAATTGTGTCCTTTAACTGTACCATAGATCATTAAGAAGCAACAAGTAGTCTTTCTTCTGATATTTTCCATAGATTATGTTTTAAAGATTGATATTAGGATAAAACCAAGTAATTATGAAATACAATTTAAGATCCAAATTTTTTATAAAAACTTCATGTTCAGTTAGATCCATGTACTACCAAGAAAACTTACCTATTCTTCAAGTCTGCCTGGTTTGCAGATTTTGGTTTCAGAGAGGCTTACTTGGGAGTCTGTGATACCGTATTTAAGTTACATAACCATTCCATGCATTTACCCCTTGGTTATTTACTAGATTTTCAGTAGAATTTACTCTTCAGTGTTCATCCTTACTTTTCAAGAGGAAAGTATTATATTTTGTATTATAATAATGCCACCTCAAGTGAAAAACATAAAGCACCCTTAAGATTAGGGTTTCTTTCATGACTGCCATATTAAGCCTCAGAGTTTAATGTATTAAATAGTACTGTAACATTCCATGGTTATGAGTGTCTTTCTGAAAGCTGACTCTGAAAACAGGTGACCGTGTAAGGCTCTTAGCTGGAATTATTTGAGTAAGAAAGTTTGTAACCCTGAAAGAGTGATGAATGCTAGGCTGTCACAACCCAGAAGATACTTATTAGTATGTTACTCCTGGCAGGGGAGGGATTTCATTTCATGGTGTATCTGAGGAAGGGGTACTGCATACTAAAACATTCTTCTTTCTCTTTTCAGAGAATGAGTTTGGGGATGTACATTGTCATGTGACTGGATCACATGAGGAAGCGCTTTATTACAGACATCAGTTCCATGGTGTTAATTTGAAATGCCTTAATGGCAGGCAAAAACCAGTCATTTCATTTTTGTAAATTGCAGATTTTATCACAGAGTAACAAATGTTGCTGTAATTAGACTTCTGTTTTTATATATATATATATGCGTATATATATATATATACATATATATATAAAAATATATATATTCTTTACTTTTTTTGTATCCGTACCAAGGCTCGCACACAGGGTCTGCTGCTAAGTTGCGAACCACACAGTAAAAGGAGATATGTATTTGTCATGTTTAGAAAGCGTTAACTGCAAAAGGATGTTTGTTTCTTTTCTCTTCTTCCTTTGTTTTTCCCCTTACTTTTCTTTCCAATTGTAAATAAATAATGTTATGTATCAGTGTGCCTGAACCTTGCATACCCTTCTGATATTTCCCACAAGCTCTCAGAGAGGCTAACTGTGATGACACTTTGGTACAATGTAGATGTCTATTTGGTGGCTCCTATTAAGATGCATCAGTGTAAAATGTTACTGTATTCACTGTTTCATTGTAATTGTGTATTGTGAAAAATATACCTTTGGAAGGCATGGGGATTCTAGTACCACAAAAACTGTGTTGTATATAATGTATAGATTTTAAATGGAGATAATGAGCATCTGTGAATAATGAAATGTCTTTTTTTATAATCTTGAATGGCAGATAACCTAATAGCCTGCATACCAGAAGACATCTGTGATTGTTCTATTACTTGAATAGTCCTGCAGTCTTTTTTTTAATGTTTACAATTACCCGGTTTAGAAGAGAGACTTTAATGCCATTGCCTGTTTACTTGTTTTATGCTGTAATGTAGTTTATTTTATGTAAAATGTGTATTGAATGCTTTCATTTTTATACCTGCCTTAAACAATTTGGCAATCAGAATGAAGAAGAAGTTGGATTTGTACTTTTGTGGTGTCTGTGGGACACTTTGAAAGATGTGTCATAACAGAGGCTGCAGCTGCCACACAGCTACTAGTCTACATCCCCAGAGGTTTTTTCTGTGGCTCAGTTACTGGTGTGCACCTGCAGACCTCTTGTGTGTCCTTGCTGGGCCTGTGGCCTTGTCCTCTCCCACCATGTCATGCAGGGCCCAAGCCAGATGGCACTGGACTTCTTTTCTGTTGACCCTGATAGGCTCAGAAAAGGCCCATAGTAACACCTTGGATGGTATTAGTGGAACTTGAATCTCTAATACCTGTTTTAGAGCAGCTCTGTGTGCTATAAATTATAGGCAATTCTTTTCTATTTTATCTGTGTTGCCCCCCTCCCAAGGAGTTCATGCCTAAAACAAGAGGACCTGTCAATTTGAAAAAAAAACCAAAAACAACACAAAAAAACCCCAGCACTTGCTGTGCGTAACCTGGCTTAACCTGCATTGCCACAAAATAAGTATTTTATGTGGTAATACCACCTATTTGTTACAATGCGGTTAACACAGTGCACAGTCATATGAAATCACTAATCATGACATGAAAAATAATGAAATTTACTGGTCAAGTTTTTGAGGCTTTAACTTTTGTCCTTTCCTTCATATCCCAGTTATATTGATTGACAAAACTGTTTTTAAAGTTTTACTGTTTTTCTTGGGTTTGTGGTTTGTTTGGGTTTTTTTTGACAGGGTGAATTACTGCAAGTTAAAGCTTGTTCTTGAAGTCGGTTCCATTTCTTCTACCTTGTGAATTCTTAATACAGAGGATGAATTAAAGATTCCCAACAGACAAGCACACTTGGACTTTTTATATTACTATGATGAATCTGCCATTAATATTGCTATAATTGTTTTATTTTTATAGGCATAAAATCAGTTCCCTTAGTGACTAGTTATAAGGTTTATTGATTTTTACTACACATCATTCATTTGTGGCTTACTCTTATTGTCTTGTTCTGAACACATTCAGAAGTCTCACAGTGGTGACATACTACAAATTAGCCTCATAAAAATGGGAAGGAAGGGGTGTTTTCTTTCGAAAGGGGATATTGTGAATGCAGGGCTCTTGATAATAAAATGCCTTATTACTTCTATAGTGAAGGCTCGAATGACTCTTGTATTGAAATGTATCATTGATTTTTTTTCAGCTGAGACCAGCTTGCACTGGGCAAAAACAACCCAGATGTGAACAGAGGAGTTGGCAATTTTTTGAGCAATCATGTAGCTCTAGAGGCTGAAGTAGGACAGGGGTCTGACTGACTGATCTTGTTGGCTACCAGGGCTAAACCTAGACTAGAGCTAGTGAAAATGAGGGCTAGGAGTAACATTTATATGTTTTTTAAAAAATTTTAGATAATTAATGGTATTAGGGAACACCTTACAACTCACAGAGCAAGTTCTTACCTGTTCCATCCCCCCCTTGCTTCTGAAAGGTACATTGGTTGGACTTAACCATTGGGTCATTAGTCCCATTTGTCACTCAGGGAAATGTTTGCAAGAGAAGTGCCCTGAAAGGACATGAGAACCCCTGAATCCATCCTAAAACACACCAAGGATTGTTGGTATCACAAAAAACTGGCATAAACCAGAGATCACTATAGTGACCATCTGCAGCTTTCCACTCTGGGAACCAGTGAAAGAGTCAAGCAGGGAATTTAGTTTGTATTTCCTTCTGGTGTCACAGTCTTGTAACTGTCTATCACAACTGATAAATACACTGTCCTTATCTTTCTGCTTCAGAATCTCACTTTGTTTGCTTGTCACACTGTCTCCCTCCTCCTTTCTCCTCCCTCTCTGCTCCACTTGCTCACTTAATAAGCCCTCTTATATCCATTTGGTATCATCAGAACTTCCACTATTTGCACAGCTAAAAACCTTCTGCACACTTTTATGATCTCAGCCCTTGATTAGTTCTCTCCCTTTCATTTTATCACACTCCCTCCTTTGACCTGTGGTGTTTTTTTTTTTCCTGTATCTTATGCTGTGTTCATGTATCCTGTCTCTCTTCAGCCTGAAGTGTTTGGGACAGAGAACATGTCTCACTTCAGATTTATACAGCTTAATTCATATTTATGATTCCCTCTGAATAATAGCTATAGCCTCTCCTGGATGACAGCACAAGATGCCATGATTAGCTAGAGCAGACCATTTTTAATAAGGAGCTTAAGGTAACTGACAAAATGCATTACAGTTTTAAATGGTATTTTGAAACAGTCTAATGTCTCAAAAACTAGGAATTATACCAAGTCCACATAAGTCTAAAGCTGTATCTCCTCGTCTTAAGAGTGAACTTGAGACATACAGTCATTACTTAATGAAACAGCTGTGTTCTGCTTTAGAAACAGAGCTCTGCTTTCTTCATTTGTTTTTACCTAGCTTTCTTCACTAAACACTACAGCATTACTGGAAACTACAGTTCTCCTTGATGTAGGTTTTTTTGTTGTTGTGTGGTGTGGGGTTTTTTTGTTTGTTTGTTTGTTTTGTTGTGTTGTGTGTTTTTTTTTTCCTTAGGTCAATATTTCCTAAGTTCTTAAAGCTTCAGCCTTCTCTGTAAGGCTGGGGAGGGAGCAGGGGGAAATCTTAGTTTTGCCAAAAAATGCAAGAGTTTTTTCAGGAGAGTAGACAACAGCTGAAGTTACACATGTTGCAGTGGTGGAAAGGTAGACACCATTAAAAGCGTTACACTGGTTGTTAGCATTTTTTGTGCAGCATATACTACATAGTGCTTTCAATCTCAGAACCAACTCTGAAGCTTGTTTTTTTGACTGATAAATTAGCAAACTTAAGGATGTAGCAAAGGTAATTATTACTTGCAGCCTGACAATATTTATCATGCAGAAAACTTGTTATGCCACACCATAATGTTATAGACAAGTGCTCTGGGGACTTCAATAGCACCTTTCCCCTCTCTGTCACTAAGTCAGTTTAAGTGTTTGCAGTGATGAGCCTTATCAAACCACTGACTTTTAAGAACTCCAGACAGAAAAGGTCATTAGAATGTCAATGACTCAGTATGTCTCCCCATGATGTACATTGAAACATGACAATTTAATACCAAGCTTTGCTGCAAGTATCTGCTGTGTTGATTCATGATCTTCCTACTTGGAAAGGAGCTGGCTTCATTTAATAGAGAATTTGCCAAATCCTCAGCCTCTGTAAATGGCTTGTGGCTTTGTTGAAACCAGCTGACCACTTTTCCTCTCATCTGCTAAAAGTGTCTCTTCATTTTTCAAGTTACTTCTCTAAAGAACCAAGGTGCAGAAGAAACTACTGTAGAAAGAAAACGCTAAAAATAGCAAGACAGACTCACTGTGATTTTTTTAATGCTAAAGCACCTCTCATTAGGCTTAGATAGGTTCTGCTTCTGCAACTCAGATAAGGATTTGGTCCCTTGAGGCAGAGCACTAATAGCTCTTCGATATAGCTCTTCACTTCTTCCTTGAGTACAAGCACATGTAAATATTTCTCAGATGCTGATGTACTCACTCTCCTTTGTTAGAGGGTCACACATAAATGCCATATACATTATTTGCTATTAATTTGATTAGAGGTTTCTTCTGTAGCCCACTGACAATAAAATGGCTCTTCAAGGTACTAATGACTGCTCAGCTTTTGAGTTTTATCTCTGCACGTGACACTAAGTCATAAACTTTTAAAACCTGTCCTGTTTGTGAAAGTCTAATTCTTCTAAATTGTGGATACACTAAAGTTCTGTTTTATTAAAGAAGAGTAGTATGTATTTGCCAGTGTATGGGCCTGGCAAATCATTCAAGATTTGTACAGAAAGGAGAGGGAATTATTAAAGCTGGCCCTGATGGGTAAGGAGGATAGGAGGCTTTGACATAAAAGTGACCTGGTTGAAAACTTCTGAGTCTGGCTCTAAAGACTCCAATGCTGAGCTCTGTGCTGGAATACAAGGATTTAAAGAGTCATGGGTGCAGCAAGGTCATCCAAGCAACACAAGGAACAGTGGCATCACATAAGTCACTGAGCAAGCACAGGTGAGTCCCCAGACACTGATACTGGGGACTGCAGTCACTCTTAGTATAGAAAGCTCTGACACTGGACAGGCAGATCTTCATGCAGCTAACATGAAGCAAATGCTCTCAGCAGATCTGACCAGAAGCGTTTGGGTGCTTGCTACAGGCTCACATCCTGCTATGGCTTATGAGCTGCTCTCTCAGTATGCTCTGCATTCTTCAGTGGCACAGGTCTGCAGCATCAAGAAACAGGGTGTTTGCAATCCAAAGAGCAGTGAGAGTTACCTTACGACATCTGAGCAACTTCCAAAAGATGTGACAGGATGAAGCATGAGGCAGCCTTAAAGATCAAGTATGGTCTTGACAATTTTGTCTTCAGAAGGCACACCTGTCCCATTACTCACATGCAACTCCCCTACCCTAAGGGAACACGATTGCACTTCCTTCCAAGTGCTGTACACCAAGAAGCTGTCTTTGTTGTCTGCCATGTGAAGAAAGGAATAGAAGAGTCCCTGTTTTATAGACAAAGAGAATCACAGAATCACAGAATGTTAGGGATTGGAAGTGGCCTCTGAAGAACATCGAGTCCAACCCCCCTGCCTGAGCAGGACCAAAAACTAGGACAGATCACTCAGAAAGGCAGCCAGACAGTTCTTTGAAGTCCAGAGAAGGAGACTCCACAACCTCTCTGGGGAGCCAATTCCAGTGCTCTGCAACCCTCACAGTAAAGAAATTTTTCGTCATATTGAGGTGGAACTTCCTGTGCTTGATTTTGAATCCATTGCCCCTCGTCCTATCACAGGGCACAAGTGAAAAGAGCTTGTCCCTGCCTTCTTGACACCCAACCCTCATAGACATTTATTAGATCCCCCCTCAGTCTTCTCCTCTCTAGACTGAAAAGCCTCAGGTCTCTTAGCCTTTCCTCATAAGGCAGGTGTTCCAGTTCCTTAGTCATCCTTGTAGCCTCTGTTGGACTCTCTCGAGTACATCACTGTCCCTCTTGAACTGGGAAGCTCAGGACTGGACACAAAAATGAGGGCTAGGAGTAACATTTATATGTTTTTTAAAAAATTTTAGATAATTAATGGTATTAGGGAACACCTTACAACTCACAGAGCAAGTTCTTACCTGTTCCATCCCCCCCTTGCTTCTGAAAGGTACATTGGTTGGACTTAACCATTGGGTCATTAGTCCCATTTGTCACTCAGGGAAATGTTTGCAAGAGAAGTGCCCTGAAAGGACATGAGAACCCCTGAATCCATCCTAAAACACACCAAGGATTGTTGGTATCACAAAAAACTGGCATAAACCAGAGATCACTATAGTGACCATCTGCAGCTTTCCACTCTGGGAACCAGTGAAAGAGTCAAGCAGGGAATTTAGTTTGTATTTCCTTCTGGTGTCACAGTCTTGTAACTGTCTATCACAACTGATAAATACACTGTCCTTATCTTTCTGCTTCAGAATCTCACTTTGTTTGCTTGTCACACTGTCTCCCTCCTCCTTTCTCCTCCCTCTCTGCTCCACTTGCTCACTTAATAAGCCCTCTTATATCCATTTGGTATCATCAGAACTTCCACTATTTGCACAGCTAAAAACCTTCTGCACACTTTTATGATCTCAGCCCTTGATTAGTTCTCTCCCTTTCATTTTATCACACTCCCTCCTTTGACCTGTGGTGTTTTTTTTTTTCCTGTATCTTATGCTGTGTTCATGTATCCTGTCTCTCTTCAGCCTGAAGTGTTTGGGACAGAGAACATGTCTCACTTCAGATTTATACAGCTTAATTCATATTTATGATTCCCTCTGAATAATAGCTATAGCCTCTCCTGGATGACAGCACAAGATGCCATGATTAGCTAGAGCAGACCATTTTTAATAAGGAGCTTAAGGTAACTGACAAAATGCATTACAGTTTTAAATGGTATTTTGAAACAGTCTAATGTCTCAAAAACTAGGAATTATACCAAGTCCACATAAGTCTAAAGCTGTATCTCCTCGTCTTAAGAGTGAACTTGAGACATACAGTCATTACTTAATGAAACAGCTGTGTTCTGCTTTAGAAACAGAGCTCTGCTTTCTTCATTTGTTTTTACCTAGCTTTCTTCACTAAACACTACAGCATTACTGGAAACTACAGTTCTCCTTGATGTAGGTTTTTTTGTTGTTGTGTGGTGTGGGGTTTTTTTGTTTGTTTGTTTGTTTTGTTGTGTTGTGTGTTTTTTTTTTCCTTAGGTCAATATTTCCTAAGTTCTTAAAGCTTCAGCCTTCTCTGTAAGGCTGGGGAGGGAGCAGGGGGAAATCTTAGTTTTGCCAAAAAATGCAAGAGTTTTTTCAGGAGAGTAGACAACAGCTGAAGTTACACATGTTGCAGTGGTGGAAAGGTAGACACCATTAAAAGCGTTACACTGGTTGTTAGCATTTTTTGTGCAGCATATACTACATAGTGCTTTCAATCTCAGAACCAACTCTGAAGCTTGTTTTTTTGACTGATAAATTAGCAAACTTAAGGATGTAGCAAAGGTAATTATTACTTGCAGCCTGACAATATTTATCATGCAGAAAACTTGTTATGCCACACCATAATGTTATAGACAAGTGCTCTGGGGACTTCAATAGCACCTTTCCCCTCTCTGTCACTAAGTCAGTTTAAGTGTTTGCAGTGATGAGCCTTATCAAACCACTGACTTTTAAGAACTCCAGACAGAAAAGGTCATTAGAATGTCAATGACTCAGTATGTCTCCCCATGATGTACATTGAAACATGACAATTTAATACCAAGCTTTGCTGCAAGTATCTGCTGTGTTGATTCATGATCTTCCTACTTGGAAAGGAGCTGGCTTCATTTAATAGAGAATTTGCCAAATCCTCAGCCTCTGTAAATGGCTTGTGGCTTTGTTGAAACCAGCTGACCACTTTTCCTCTCATCTGCTAAAAGTGTCTCTTCATTTTTCAAGTTACTTCTCTAAAGAACCAAGGTGCAGAAGAAACTACTGTAGAAAGAAAACGCTAAAAATAGCAAGACAGACTCACTGTGATTTTTTTAATGCTAAAGCACCTCTCATTAGGCTTAGATAGGTTCTGCTTCTGCAACTCAGATAAGGATTTGGTCCCTTGAGGCAGAGCACTAATAGCTCTTCGATATAGCTCTTCACTTCTTCCTTGAGTACAAGCACATGTAAATATTTCTCAGATGCTGATGTACTCACTCTCCTTTGTTAGAGGGTCACACATAAATGCCATATACATTATTTGCTATTAATTTGATTAGAGGTTTCTTCTGTAGCCCACTGACAATAAAATGGCTCTTCAAGGTACTAATGACTGCTCAGCTTTTGAGTTTTATCTCTGCACGTGACACTAAGTCATAAACTTTTAAAACCTGTCCTGTTTGTGAAAGTCTAATTCTTCTAAATTGTGGATACACTAAAGTTCTGTTTTATTAAAGAAGAGTAGTATGTATTTGCCAGTGTATGGGCCTGGCAAATCATTCAAGATTTGTACAGAAAGGAGAGGGAATTATTAAAGCTGGCCCTGATGGGTAAGGAGGATAGGAGGCTTTGACATAAAAGTGACCTGGTTGAAAACTTCTGAGTCTGGCTCTAAAGACTCCAATGCTGAGCTCTGTGCTGGAATACAAGGATTTAAAGAGTCATGGGTGCAGCAAGGTCATCCAAGCAACACAAGGAACAGTGGCATCACATAAGTCACTGAGCAAGCACAGGTGAGTCCCCAGACACTGATACTGGGGACTGCAGTCACTCTTAGTATAGAAAGCTCTGACACTGGACAGGCAGATCTTCATGCAGCTAACATGAAGCAAATGCTCTCAGCAGATCTGACCAGAAGCGTTTGGGTGCTTGCTACAGGCTCACATCCTGCTATGGCTTATGAGCTGCTCTCTCAGTATGCTCTGCATTCTTCAGTGGCACAGGTCTGCAGCATCAAGAAACAGGGTGTTTGCAATCCAAAGAGCAGTGAGAGTTACCTTACGACATCTGAGCAACTTCCAAAAGATGTGACAGGATGAAGCATGAGGCAGCCTTAAAGATCAAGTATGGTCTTGACAATTTTGTCTTCAGAAGGCACACCTGTCCCATTACTCACATGCAACTCCCCTACCCTAAGGGAACACGATTGCACTTCCTTCCAAGTGCTGTACACCAAGAAGCTGTCTTTGTTGTCTGCCATGTGAAGAAAGGAATAGAAGAGTCCCTGTTTTATAGACAAAGAGAATCACAGAATCACAGAATGTTAGGGATTGGAAGTGGCCTCTGAAGAACATCGAGTCCAACCCCCCTGCCTGAGCAGGACCAAAAACTAGGACAGATCACTCAGAAAGGCAGCCAGACAGTTCTTTGAAGTCCAGAGAAGGAGACTCCACAACCTCTCTGGGGAGCCAATTCCAGTGCTCTGCAACCCTCACAGTAAAGAAATTTTTCGTCATATTGAGGTGGAACTTCCTGTGCTTGATTTTGAATCCATTGCCCCTCGTCCTATCACAGGGCACAAGTGAAAAGAGCTTGTCCCTGCCTTCTTGACACCCAACCCTCATAGACATTTATTAGATCCCCCCTCAGTCTTCTCCTCTCTAGACTGAAAAGCCTCAGGTCTCTTAGCCTTTCCTCATAAGGCAGGTGTTCCAGTTCCTTAGTCATCCTTGTAGCCTCTGTTGGACTCTCTCGAGTAGATCACTGTCCCTCTTGAACTGGGAAGCTCAGAACTGGACACAATACTCCAAATGAGATCTCACTAGAGCAGAGTAGAGGGGGAGAGGAACCTCCCTCAACCTGCTGGACACACTTTTCTTAATGCTCCCCTGGATACCACTGGCCTTCTTGGCCACAAGGGCACATTGCTGTCCCATGGGTAACTTGTGGTCTACCAGGACTTCAGGGTCCTTCTCCATGGAGCTGCTCTCTAGCAGATCACCTCCTAACCTGAACTGTTGCATTTTGTTGTTCCTCCTCAGGTGCAGGAGTCTGCATTTTCTCTTGTTGAACCTCATTAGGTTCCTCTCTGCTCAGCTCTCCAGCCTGCCCAAAACCTGCTGAATGGCTGCACAGCCTTCAGATGAAGCAGCCAATCCTCCCAGCTTTGTGTCATCAGCAAACTTGCTGAGAAGACACTCTGTCCCTTCTTCAAGGTCATTGATAAAGATGTTGAACAGAACTGGACCCACCACTGATCCGTGGGGACTCCACTCGTTACAGGTCTCCAGCTGGACTCTGCACCATTGATCAGCACTCTTTGGGCTCTGTTGTGTAGCCAGTTCTTAACCCATCTTACTATCCATTCTTCTATCCCACATATCATGAGCTTGCTCACAAGGATGTTGTGGGAGACTGTCTCAAGGGTCTTGCTAAGGTCAAGGTAGAATACAACCACTGGGCTCCCTCCATCTATCCATTTAGTCACAACATCATAGAAGGCTATCAGATGAGTCAAGCATGATTTCCCCTTGGTAAATCCATGCTGACTACTCCTAATAACCTTCTTCTCTTCGATGTGCTTCGAGATGACTTCCAAAATGAGCCACTCCATCATTTTTCCAGGGATGGAGGTGAGGCTGACTGGTCTGTAATTTCCTGGATCTTCCTGTTTGCTATGATCTTTCAAAAAATGATGGAGTGGCAGGGCGAGAACAAAAACACGTCTCAGCACTCTTGGGTGCATCCCATCAGGGCCCATGGACTTGTGTATATTCAATTTGCATAAATGATCTCTAACCCAATCTTCACTGCCTAGTGGAGAGTCTTCCCTCCTCCAGGCTTCTTATCCTATATGCAGGGTCTGAAGTTCCTAAGGGCTGGTCTTAGTAAAGACTGAAACAAAGAAGGTATTCAGGAACTCTGCCTTCTCTGCATCTTCTGTTACCAGGGCTTCCACCTCATTCAGCAGTGGACCCGTATTTTCCCTATTCCATTTACTACTGATATATTTGAAGAAGCTCTTTTTTTTTCGCTTTTACTCCCTTTGACAGTTTAAGTTCTAAAAGGGCTTTGGCCTCTTGTTGCCTTCCTCCTCACCCTGACTATGTCCCTATAGTTCTCCCAAGCGAGAAGTCCCTTCTTCCACAAACTGTAAATATCTTTTCTTTCTTCCACAAGACTTTCTTCAGAAGATTCCTTCTTATCCCTGCAGGTCGTTTACCACCTCTGCCTGATTTTCTACTCAAAGGAATGCACCTATCTTGGGCTTGGAGGAAGTGGTATTTAAAAATTGACCAGCTTTCCTGGGCTTCCATTCCTTCCAGAGTTTTAGCCTGTGGTATTCCTGCAAGTAGATCTATGAAGAGTCCAAAGTTAGCCCTGTGGAAGTCCAAGGTTGTAATCCTACTTATTGCTCTGCTTCTTCCTTGTAAAATACTGAACTCCACCATGTCATGGTCACTGTCCCCAAGGCTATTCTTAACCTTAATGTCCCCAACCAGACCTTCTTTATTTGTTAATACAAGGTCCAGCAGGGCACCTCTCCTCATTGCTTCCTCCACTACCTGTATTAGAAAGTTATCACTGATGCACAGCAAGAGCCTTTTGGACTGAGCATGCTCTGCTGTGTGGGCTTTCCAGCAGATATCAGGGTGACTGAAGTCACCCATATGTACTAGGGAGTGTGACCTAGAGGCTACTTCCAGTTGGCTGTAGAAGGCCTCATCATCTTCTTGGGTTGGTGGTGTATAGTAGATGCCCACAACAGTTTCGCCTCCAATTTCATGTCCCTTAATTCTTATCCACAAGCTTTCAACCTGTCCTACCTCCCTCAGTGGAGAGAACTCTGTACACTCCAGTTGCTCTCATACATAAAGAGCAACACCATTGTCTCACCTTGTTGCTCTATCTTTCCTAAGTGGTACATAGCCATCAATGACAACATTGCAGGCATGGGAGCTGTCCCACCATGTTTTGATGGTCGTGATTATATCATAGCCATTCAACCTAAGGCAGATCTCCAGCTCCTCGTGCTTATTCCTCATGTTCCATGCATTGGTATATGAGCATTTCAGAGAGGAAGTCAAGAAATTAGTTTTCACTTTTGGTATCTGACCATTCCCAGCCACTTCCCTGGTTAGCAACCTATTAGTGAGATCTGTAGGGTTTTTTTTGTCACATTTATCACCATTTCCCACCTCAAGTAGGACAGCAGATAGAAGACCATCCTTATGCTCATCTCTAGTGAGCCTGGTTTTATCCTATTCTCCCTTTGATCCTAGTTTAAAGCCCTTTCAACGAGCTCTGCCAACTCATGTGTGAGGATCCTTTTCCCCCTTTGAGAAAGATGTATTCCATCTGTCTCTAGCAGACATGCTGTATAAACTTCCTTGTGATCCAAGAACCCAAAATTCCAATGGTGGCACCAGCCTTTGAGACACACATTGATTAGGTGTGTTTTCCATCCTCTTTCAGTATTTTTCCCTACCACTTGAGAGATTGATGTAAACAAAACCTGAGCCTTCAACCAAGTCACACCAGTGCCTTGAAGTCCTTTTTAATAGCCTTTAGACTTCTCTCTGCAACCTCATCATTACCAGCCTGGAAGACTAGCAAAGGGTAGTAATCAGAGGGCTGCACCAGACCACAGTTTCCTTTTAAAATCTCTAACCCAAGCCCTAGGGAGGCAGCAGACTTCCATGTGGAATGGGTCCAGTTGACAAACGAGCCCTTCCATTCCCCTCAGAAGAGAGTCACCCACTACAATTGCCCTCCTTTTCTTCTTAGTTGAAGAAGTCCTAAGGTGTGGGGATGAGTAACAAGCCCTGAACGATGCCCTGGATGAATCTTCCTCTCCATCTTCATTTGCCTGGCCCTGAAGTTCCAAAGTCCGATACCTATTTTTCAAAGGCAACTGCACAGGGAGCCTTTTTTTTTTTTTTTGCTTGCCTCTCTGAGGAGGGATGTTTCTCCATTCCCCACTTGTCCCGTAGGTCCCCTCCTTCTGCTTGGTGACAGGAGGGGAGGGGGTCTATCACCTCTTGCAGAGCCTCTTCCTTCTGCCCAATCTACTGCACCAATCTACTTTGCTTTTGCATTCTCTTATGGTTCTCAACCTTGCTACCTCCTCCCTCAGTTCAACCACCTGCCTGAGCAGATAATTTGTTTGCCCACACTACATATAAGCAGTGTCACTGGCTCCCTCTGATACAAGTGCCAGGCTCAGGCATTTGCTGCAGCCAGAGAATCTCACAGAGTGTGTTTGCATGGGAACTCAGCTTGAGTTCCCACATTCTTTTTCACTGTGGCTTTTACCAGTCCTAGCTGACTAGAGAGGTCCCAGGTGACTGGAGGTTATTCAATTTGATGCCCATCCACAAGAAGAGCCAGAAGGAGGATGTGGGGAACTACAGGCCTGTCAGCCTGACCTTGGCACCTGACAAGATTATGGAACAGATCATACTGAGTGCAATCAATGGGCATGTAGAAGACAACCAGAGGATCAGGTCCAGCCGACATGGGTTTAGGAAAGGAATGTCCTGCCTGACCAATCTCATCTTCTTCTGTGACTGGGTGATCAGCCTAGTGGATGAGGGGAAGGCTGTGGATGTGGTCCACCTCAGCTTCAGCAAGGCCTTTGACACAGTCTCCCACAGCATCCTCCTGGAGCAACCATCAATCCACAGCTTGGACAGGTGCACCCCTTGCTGAGTTAACAACTGGTTGGATGACCAGATCCAGAGAATGGTGGTGAATGGACCTGCATCCCACTGTGTCTGGTGACCAGTGGTGTCCCCCAGGGATCAGTGCTGTGCCTAGTCCTATTCAACATCTTTATTGACGACCTGGATGTGGGGATTGAATCCACCCTCAGTAAGTTCACAGATGACATGAAGCTGGAGGGGGGGGACAACACTGTCGATCTGCCAGAGGGTAGGAAGAAGTTGCAGGAGGACCTGGACAGGCTGGGTCGATGGGCCAAGGGCAATGGCATGAAATTCAACAAGACCAAGTGCAGGGTCCTGCACTTTGGTCACAATGACCCCAGGCAGCTCCACAGACTGGGGGAAGAGTGGCTGGAGAGCAGCCCAGCAGAGAGGGACCTGGGAGCACTGGTTGACAACCGGTTGAACATGAGCCAACAGAGTGCCCAGGTGGTCTGGAAGGCCAACAGCATCCTGGCTTGTATCAGGAATAATGTGGCCAGCAGGAGTAGGGATGTGATTCTGCCCCTGTACTCAGCACTGGTGAGGCTGCACCTTGAGTGTTGTGTGCAGTTCTGGGCCCCTCACTTCAAGAAGGATCTTGAGGTGCTGGAGCAGGTCCAGAGGACAGCAACAAGGCTGGGAAAGGGACTAGAGAGAAGGTCTTATAGAGATAGACTGAGGGAGCTGGGGTTGTTTAGCCTGGAGAAGTAGAGATTCATAGGGGACCATATCACTCTCTACAGCTACCTGAAGGGAGGTTGTAGTCAGGTGGGGGTTGAGCTCTTCTTCTGGGCAACTAGGGACAAGACAAGAGGGCACAGCCTGAAGCTGCACCTAGTTTAGATTAGATATTAGAAAGTACTTCCTCATGGAGAGTGTGATCAGACATTGGAATGGACTTCCCAGGGAAGTGGTGGAGGCACCATCCCTGGATGTGTTCAAGGAAAGGCTGGATGTGGCACTTAGTGCCATGGTCTCATTGAGATGCTGGTGTTAGGTCATAGGCTGGACTTGATGATCTTATAGTTCTTTTCCAGCCTCAATAATTCTGTGATTCTGTGATTCTATGGCCATGATTGTCTCTCTAGCCAAAGGAAAGCAACCACTGTTTGCTGCTTCCCTCTCGCCCACCTGATCTATCCCGGCTCTCGCTCCCCTCTGTGCTGCCTGGCTGTGCCACCTGGTCCGAGGGAGCTGCCGGTACAGCCGCTTTTACATCTTGCTGCAGCTCTCGGACACAGCCCCTGCCATCTCAGCCTTCCCAGCTTCTTCACAAGATTCCCACTAAGTCTCAGGTTTCCCCACTCTGCCCTGGCTTCACTGTCTGTGGGAAGCTCAGTCCCATCTCAAACTATCTCAGTAATTAAAAGAAGGCAAAAAAATTAAAGAAAGAAAAATATTACCAAGGACACTGTATGAGGTAAACCAGAAGTGTTTGTCTCCATTTACACTTCCTTTCCTGGTAGTAAGTTGAAACCTTTAGTCCTATTCTCTTTCATTGTTTTTTGTCATTAAGCAGATAGATTCTTACATTCTTTTGGGCTCCATTAAAAGGCAATGTTACATTACTAGTCACCCGTATAAAGATCCCATATCTCCTCACTAATTGGCTGATACATGTCTAAGAAGCCATCTTGACTATTTTTCTCTGTAAAAAGCATATTTCAGGCATAGGACATGACAATTTTGTCCTTACTAGATACTTTTTGCTTTGTTCTATTTTCAGACATTAGTGCTTCAGCATCCAGGTTAGATGAAGTCTCAGCTGAATCTTCAGGATGCAGTACTTCATATGTTCCTAAGTTCAAAATTCATACTAGACTAAATATATTTGGTACTGTTTTTTGTCATTGTCGTTGGGTTTGTTTGGTGTTTTTTTGTTTTGTTTAGTTCTTTTTTGTGTGTATGTCTTTTTGTTTGTTTGTTTGTTTGGGTTTTTTTTTTTTTGTTTGTTTGTTTTTTTCCTTGTTAATTTGAAAGGGGAAAATAAGCTTCCAGGAATACAACTTTGACAGTTTTCTTCTTTTCTATTTCTTTAAAACAACAAAATTCACAGATCATTCAGGTTCTTGGCAACAGATCCAGAAGTAAAACAAATTTCAAAACAAGCCACTGATTTAATGGAGACAACATTTATCAGTAGTACAATTACCCTTCTAACTCACAATAAAACTCATTCGACTAGTATACAATGATCCGTACCACGGCAATTAGAAATCTCTATGTGAAATCTGTAAAGCAAACACGACACTGGTTCAGGAGGTTTTAGCAGGGTAGCTAAGGGCAGTGAGGGATGCAGACCAGTTCCCTATCTTCCTTTCACACCCCCACACCCTTTTTCAGTTTATGCTTTGCCCCTGGCTTGCATTTTTATATTTATTATCTTAGATTTATTATCCATTGGTGCCAGCACTGACAGCATCACTGTCAGATGCTGTAGTGCAGTCTCTTGCACCATGCTCTGCACTGCAAATAAGATGCAGAACATCTCTGGAATCATAGCTCTTGAAAAGAAAATATTGGGTTTATAATTTGTTCAGTTAAAGGATAAACCTATGAACAAGGGAAATGGAAATAAATCAGTGTCATGGCTCTTGAATCCAAAATCTGCCAATAATCACATGCATGTATAATTTGGAAGTAGTCCATTGTGTTTTATGTATTTAGCTGTAGGCTTTATGTGTTCTATTATATATATATTGGGGAAAAAAAAAAAAAAAAAAAAAGGTAAAAGCTACAGTCATAGACTTTTAAAAATGGTTTTGGGGGCCGAAAAAGAGTGAAGAATTTTTCTACTGCTTAATAACAAGCTAGTTAAGATACAAAATAGAACAAACTTATTTTTTAAAGCTCTTGGTAGCAACAATATTATGGTTTAATTATGGAAAGTTAAGTCACAACAAGCCCCCCAAAATCCCTCTTTTTGTATGCTCTTCAGCTTTTTAGTTTTGAAAAAAAATCAATACCAAATTCACATTAATGTTTGCTTGCATAAAATATTGACTGTAGTCACACAGGGAGTTTTACATAAAGACTTTAAAAAAATCTGGATAGTCTGAAAGGTTCTTATTGTTTTTCCCCTTTGCTGAAAGAGTAATGAAAGGACAACTAAAAAGCAGAACTATATAGTTATTTTATAACTGGCACTAACAAATTTCACCAATTACAGAGTCCATTCTGTAAGCAATGAATGTGTGGCTCCCAATTAATCTAGTGTACCTCCAGGCAAGGTCTAAATCAGCTGGGTACAGCTAAAGCAATTTGCACACAGCTAAAAGCAAATTGGAAAATAAGTGTTCCACGCTACTGCCTATCTTTCCAAGCCAAATACACAATCAGTATTCTGGCAGCAGCACTGTGTCATGTTATTTGCAGCTATCAATTTTAATTATAACAATTATTGATTGGTTGGGAAAGTGAATAATCTAATGTTCAAAAGAAGTTGGTGAGGCTGCTGAGGATCGTTTTTCTCTTCCATGCACGTGTACATTTAGTGTTAGGAAATACCAAGGAAAGAACATAATCTGCACCACAATGCTGAGCTCAGGTAACTATTGCTGGACTTCCCCCAGTGATTTTTTTGTTTGTTGCTTTACAACAAACATTCAGCTTTAGGATTCACCAATTAGCTGTACAGAAAGGTTGATATGAATTGAATTAGGACACGAGCAGACTCAGCTCAGGAACATAGGTCACTACTTTCAAACTTGGCCACCTAAAGTCAGCCTCCTACTTTCTTACTTAGACACCCAAATGAACGAGCTGTTCCCTATGAGGAGTGTGCTCATCGAGGAGTGTGACATCGGCTATTTTGCTAACCAATTTGCTCTTAGACACAAGCTGTTTCTTGCAAAAAAAATGCTTCTCTCTTGGAACAGAGGAGAAGGAAGTATCCAAGCCTAGCTACACTAACAAGAGTTTTATGTGTTTCGGCTAAATAAATAGCTGGCAAGAGAGAACGTCCTGACTTGAGCAGGGTTGCAGCCAGAAAGGCTGAACATGAAAACTTGGTTTCTTAAACCAAGTTTTTAGTACAGGCTCATCTTCACTGCTATTAATTGAATTCCTTTTGTAGTGTTGCAGAAGACATGTGGTTTCCATTTGAAGTAATCCAGTGAACATTCAGCTAATAATTACTGTACCCAAAAAAAGCCCTTAAAGTACACTGCACACTGTCTGCTGAGGTGGGGAGAGCAACAGGAGAGTTTCCTCCAAATCTCCTGCTCCTCCTGACCTGTAACCTCAGCAGACAATGGAAAGAGCTGTGGCAGTTTTAACTCTTGTGCTTTCCGTTACTGTCGCCATGTACATTGTGCTTGCCATTTAGGTGAATGTGCTGTAGGGCACATGCCCTACAGCATGGCACCGAGCTTTTCCCCTTCTGCTCCAAGCTGTGCTGACCTCAATGGGAAGGCTGGAGACACAGCCACATTGCCTGGCTGGCTGCTTCTCACATGGGCATGACTTTTTCTAAAAAAAAAAAGTAAGAAAAGGGAGCTGTGGGTAGCAACATTCTAAAGCTTTGTGCTACCACTGAGGTCAGATGAGCAGGATCAGACCAGGATCACAACATTACCCATTTCCCTGCCTTCAAGTTTAAAGCAGTGTACTAAATACAGAGGAAAAAAAAAATGATTTTGTGCAGTTTTACAAATAATGGCCACTGGATAACTGGCATAGTAGGTAGTACATGATACTGTTGCTTGGAAACTGTGTATGGATCTGAAACTGGGAAGGTCAGCTGCAGCAATTAGATTTCAAGAGAGAGTAATTTCAAAGACCTGCACAAGGATTTAGCTATGCAGTCCCCACTGTCTTGGCAAAGCCTGGAAAATCATGTGCTTTCAAAATGTGAGCAAATGAGTCCTTGAATTGGACAAGAAGATTTCCCTGCCTAATCAGGATCCAAAACAACGTGCCTACAGTGCTTCATATTGCAATGGGAAAAATAATAATTTAAAAAAGTAAATTAATTCTGGATATGCAAAACATCAGAATGCCTGTGGCTGATAACAGAACTGCTCTCTGAGAGAAAAAAAATAGTGGAACACTTAGATAAATACACATAAGTGCAAGATCATTGGGTGATCTGATATAACTTTGGCACATGCACGCACTGGATAAGTGTAATACTGTTGTCTGACATACCCCCTGCTCTCTTTTGCCTTTCTGAGATCTTTTGTTTGGACTTCAAATTATTTTACTCTGGCCACGAAAGCTTCCAGCCTGCTCAGCTTGGTGCTGCACAAACGGATTTATAGAGACCTATCCCTGTGGTTTTCCTTCTTCCTTTCTTTCTGTTTTGCTGTGTTGAGGAAAAAAACCCTATATATAACAATTTCCTGTTTAATGGTATTTACCACTTTAGTACTATTGTAACAGAGAACCACGAAAAGTTATAGACTGCAGTCTTTTATTCTGGCATATAACAGCATGATTCATATTTTGTTAGGTCATAAATTTATAATCTCACGGCTTCTCTATTATTTAAAACATAGGATTAATATTAAAATTGCTGTGCCTGTCCATAACTTTGGGATCAGAAATGCACCTCCAGGGATCCCACTCTATCTACACTAAGTGCATTTCACTTCAGATTAATATATTTTCATTTGTCCTGTCAGCCTATGCAGATGGAGCAGGCCTCAGACCACATGGGGTCAAGTAGGAGTCCAATTAGGCAAAGTTATTTTTAGGTTCTGGAGGGCATAGGGTCAATATGCTAGAGAGATTTAAGCACCTAAAGGTGTAGATAGGTGTCACGTGTTTTCAGAAGTGCTATTGCACTGCAATCAAGGGGAGCTAGGCATCTGGCGACTATCCTGTGAAACACATTTTGAGATTCCTGCAAAGAGCCTGAATGCTTTTGGAAATCCAGCTGCTTGCATAGGAAGGTTCAGGCCATGTATCAGAGACTACCAGTGGTTTCACTTTCCCGCTCTCACCATCTCATGTCTGCTGAGATTTAGCTTCATGGCCGAGATTCATGTGACAACCTCTGGACATGCTTGCATTGCTTAGGAAGACATGTACATCAGCCACCCCAGGAGCTCAAAGCACTAGGAAATTGATCAGGAAGTAGGAAACCTGATGGCTATGGGTGAGTCAGCTGCACTCGCGCTGCACAACTCTCTGTACTCTGGGCAAAGGAAGGTCAAGGACCATAAATTCAACAACTTTCCAGGTGGCTACGTCATATAGTAGTGATCACAAGTGTATGCCTAGAGAAGAGCAAGAATAGAAAAGGTATCTATGCTAATACCTATATTCTGACACTTTTCAGCCAACAAGATTTTCTTTTCTGTTTTTTTGCCTTTCCTATGTGAAACCTATTAATAATCCTTGTCATTCTCTGCACTTTTTCTATTTCTAATATATCCTTTATGGCTGTAGAGACTTACATCTATCTTTCCACTGTAGAACAGCTCATTTATTCCTACCTTTAACTTCCTGGATTTTAGCCAGTTATTTCTCCTATGTATGTTTTTATGTTGCTGAGTTTCTTTAAAAGACATGGTGAGGATCCTTGTCAAAACCCATTTGGAAAACCAAGTAGACAATATCATATAGGCAATCTGGTTGGATAATCCTTTTTATATGCTTGTTGATCCCCCAACTATCAAGAGGTTTGTAAGGTAGGACTTCCCGTGCCAGAAACAGTATACAGAAGCCAAGCCTGAAAGAGCGTTTTGTGTTTACATCCAGCATAAAAGGGAAGTAAAGTCACTTAGAGTTATGGACATTTTGACATTTTAATCTAGTTCTGTGAATTGTATTGAGTTTTTTATATAGACTTGGAGTAGACCAGATAAGACAGTCCTTAGGAGACTTTTTAGGAAACAATTTAGGAACACAAGAGAAATATACCCTCAGCCATATTTTATTAAATCCATCTCCTTGCTTTTCTCTTAGAATCAGAGAATCATTTCCATTGGAAGAGATCTGTGGAGGTCTGCATTCCAAGATCCAGCTTGAAATTTTTATTAGATGAGGTACATCCTCCCATTAGGTAGCTGTAAATAGCAGTCAAATCTCCCTTCAGCCTTCTTAAGGCTGAAAAAACTCAGTTATTTTAGCCAAAAAGACGTGGTGCATTGGTTTGACAGCAGCATGTTTCACCTTATAATGAATGGGACAGGGTCAGGATATGAGCATTATCCACACAGAACTGTAGGAAATCCTCAACAAGTTTTTAAATTAGGTTACTCAAAAATGGGTGGTTAAATCTAAAGAATTCCACTAGAAGCCAGTGAGTTAGAATTCATAAATTATTGGCTGGATGACGTAATACGTACAGTGCTTACCAGGGCAGACAGTGTGTGCACTACAAAGTTCAATCCTAGTAGAATAATCACCCCAGGGGGGGGCATCAAAAGCTAGTAGAAATTAAAGCAATTCGGGGTGCTTTGGCTTAGACTGAATTTTTTTCAATACCATAATCCATCACAGTGGGTCTGCAATGACCAGCTGAGGTTTTAGCTACTGGTTTGCATTCTTGAGATCTTACAGCCTCTAGCTACTGCATGTTGATCTTGATATTCCTGTGGTTCCCAGCAGAAGGGATAGGCCTCACACCAGGAAGGCAGAGAGAGCCTTCAACATGGTGCTGGCTGTTTGTTCCTCTGCCTGACAACACGTTAAGTACTATACCACACAGTTTTTCTCTGCCATTTCTCTATTTCACATATAGAAACCTACCAGCAAGCAAACTGGGAAGGTGAGATGAGTATTTTGAGTCTGATGGGACCCAGATTTATCTCTCAGTCACTCCTCAGAGCACATTGAACTACATTTCTCATTGTTTGAGCATGGTGCAACATAGATCAAGGCAAATCAGCTGGAATCAGTTGGGTGAACAGCAAAAAGTTTCTCCAGAAGAGTTGCTTTCATAAAGTTCCTGTTGTTTTGTTAGGAAGTACAACTAGCAGTTCACGAGAGACTGATCACAGGAAATTCAACACTGACTGCTTAGATTGCAATCCAGATCTGAAATCTAAAACACAGAGCCAAGAATTTTAATCCAGGCTGTGTGTCCTCACATGTACAGTCCTGCAACTTACTGCAATTCTCTACAATTTCCAAAAAGTGAGTGTCAGATGAGGAGCAATGTTACAGTCTGCAGACCAAGCTCCAGCTTTTCTTGCAGATAAGTACATGACAGCAACTCAGCTCTCAGTGCTAAATCCAGACAACATATATTGATATCTATTGCAGGAAAAGTGGGTGAGTTTTCATGTGTTTGGCACACAGCTCAGTAGCCTTCACACCTCTAGGTGCTATCCTCCTGTTTTGTTTGTTCACAAATTCATTTTATCTGCTATAAGAGTTTTGTAAGGATCTCATGCAGACAAGAACATAGAGATAAGAACCCACAAATCTCATTTAAAATTACTTAATTCTGAATTGTGTACATGTGTGTAGAAGAAACAGTTCTGCCTAGATGAACCAATTAAAATGTGTTCTGTTAAATATTTCCAATCTTGGATATAGTGTTTTATCTAAATGGCTTAGACTTCACATGTGCCTTTGTTCATCTATATATTTCAAAGTTAATAATAAGACTGGTGTAATGTTTCATCTTGGCTTTCAGAAATATCAGTGCTAAAAATGCAAACCAATATCAAGCTAATCCAGACAATGTGAAAAATAAATAATAATAAAAAGAGCAACTGTGGCAGTCCTTAGCAGCATTACTTCTCAATATGATCTACCCTGACGAATGCACCCGTTTAATCAGAATTTAAGTCTCTTACAAGTGGGTTTGTAATATGATAGAGCATTGATAAGGTGTCTTTAGAAAGGAGGAAACAATTGGATCTGAAACTTTATGTGAATAAAGATTCATTAAAAAGCTTACAGTTAGACCTAATTTCACAGTAAAGTGTATTCTTCTCAGTTTCTGTTTTTCTTATTTGTAATGCATTACATATTACGCTAAAGTCCTCTTTTATAATGTTATATGTAGCCACCTATATATGTATATATAAGTGTATATATATTAATAAGCACATATATATGTAAAACTACATCACGGATTTTCTAACAGTTAAGTACATGTTATATTTTCAAAAGCATAAGTCAAATAATTTTTTAACTTCTCCATATGCGTGGCTGCCCGATTAAAGGCTATTTTTGAAACCAGTGGGGATTAAGGGTTCTCATCAGCATGTGCAGACACTGTGGATATAGAAGTGGTGAGCTACTGTTGAGCGCAAGTTCAGAGTGTGCCCCAGCACTGGCTGATGTCTGTGGCAGGTTTTCCTTCTTGCACCAGGAGCAATATATCGCACCACTCTCATTGATGCAATGAGATAAATCAGACTCCCTGGCCCACAAGGCCCCATGAGCCACTGGGAAGGAGGGCAGACGGCATGTACTGTTGGAGAGCTATGGGGTGACTTTAGTTGCTTGAAGGACATCTCACAGGTTTTGGGGGGTGTGTTAGGTTGTCCTTATTTATCACTATTTCTAATTTGTTTTAAAATATTTTAAGCATTTATTATTTCAGCACATATTTAGGCAGTACTCCAGAGAAGTCTTGCCACTTTCCTTTCCCCAGCGGCATAATTTGGTCTGGGACTGTGCCAGTGAAGGGCGGGCTTTGGGGTAGCAGGGATGGGATTTTCTTTGTATGCACAGCAGCTTCCTTTGAAGCACTTTATCTCCCACCTCCCAGCCATCTGCTTCAGTCCATTGAGTGCATGAACCTGTTAATGTAGCACACATTTTTAGAAGGTAGAAGCTGCCACCACCAGCAAGGTTCAAGAGGATGATAAAAATGTTATGGTGGCCAAGTATATTTTGTTGGTCTGTCTTTTTTTTTTTTGCTACTGCAGTTCCATTCCCCTCTCAGACGGTGAATTGTAGAGATTTACATTCATCATGTCAGAGATTCTAGCCTCCCTAATTAATTCAAATTCACAGTGATGTCAGGGCTATAGAGGTAATTTGGCCCTATGGATCAAACAGAGTAAAAAACATGCTGTTCCCACAGAAATTAATGGAATTTGTTTTCACCTAAAGCTGGGCTGACTGTGGTTCAATGACACTGAATTTCACAGATCTGCATTGATTTGCTAATGAGAAATTTACACCACCATTTACTTGCCTCTAAATTTGACCCTTTCACTTCAGCTTGAATTGATGATTACTGTGGGAACAGAAGAAACTGGATTCACTTCTTTGGAGTGAACATAATTCAGTGAGTAAGCTATAAAAGAATTTGAGGGTAAAGTAATCCGAGGATTAAAAAAAGCCACTGAGCAAACAGCAGAAGAGTGTCTGTCTGATAGCTTATCACAGTGACTAGAGTGTGATCACCGACACTCCTAAATGCCAGGGAGCTGCGCCCATTAAAATATAATGTGCTATTGATGAGGGCTGGGCGTACACAAATCCAATTTTAATAAGCCCCAGAAAGGTGTTTTAAAATCCAGCCTGCTTTCTCTGGCTCCTCAGGCTGCATGGACCACTGAGGGCTTTGCTGTGGGGGTCTCTGCTGGAGCAAGGCAGTGGGCTTTGGGGGAACAGGACCCTAACACGCTGGCTGCAGCGCAGGAAATGCCAATGGGAGTCACGTCCTTTGGAGCCAAGTGGCAGCGCAGGCACCGGGGGTTCGGAAACGGGGTACAATGCGGTGCTGAACCTTGCTGCATGGCTGACCTGCTTTAACTAAAGGAAAGAAAGCCCACATTAGCATGTGAGCAAAGGAAGTCAAAATGATCTCATTCATAGTGCTTTCTCCCATTTATGTAAGGGGAGTTGGCCCCCACAGAATAGCATGTCTTTCTCTGGGCCACACAGGGCTGTCTGCCTAATTTTCCTCATTCTTAACCTTTGCCTCTCCATGGGACTGACGTGCAAGACAAAGCCAGAACTCTGCATTCTTCTTTTATATCTTAGCTACAATAGCAAGGAGGTGGCAGAGTTAAAAATGTTTGCACACCCATGGAACAGCTTGCATGTAGAGAGCCGTTCCAGCATTGCTCTCTCTGAGCCACAAGGACTGAGTGGCTTGAGAACACGCAACTCCCCCAGTCTGTGTCTAGCAGGCGGCCACAGCCACCTAAGCCACAGTGTAAGCTATTAAGTTTAAATTAATGATAAAATACAGCTTCTAAATAATAAAAGTCCCCAAAGCAAACCTTTAATCTAATGCTACTAATTGCCTTTGAATTAGTTCTTTTTTCTATAATGTCACGTTAGCACAACAGCTCATTAATTATTGAGCAATATTTAAAGCATTCTGAAGTAAGTAATACATTCATTTACCACCTCCTTTTCATGGGAAATATCTCTTACAGTATCTTACATCTTTTAAAAAATTATTTTTTAAAATAACATCTTTTGTTTGTCATTCTGCCTTATATAGTGGTGAATTTTTGCAAAAACAACACTGCAGTTGAACTGCAGGTTCAGAAGAAAAGTATTTATTGTATTTTTAATCTAATAAACAATTTATATATTTTTTAATCATGCCTCTTAGCAAAATGTATTCCTGGTGTTGTGTTGCTGTATTTTTGTATGGCTTAGTAAATTGCTTTTTAAGGGAGTCTACCTAGATTGAATTAATTATTTATGACACTAATAAACTAAGTATTCATAAAACTGTATTGATTGTGCCAACATGGATCTTGAATCTGCCTTACTGTTGAATAGCTAATATTCACATTCCCCTGTGACTTCATGTGCTCTTTGTACAATGTAAGAGATGAAATTACCTTGCCTAAAAGTAAAGACAGGGATATACTACAAAAGAAATACATTAAGGATTAGTTTTTTCCTTTGCTATTATTTTACAAAACCTGTTTCTTCTCTTGGCAAATATTCAAAGTAAGGTTTTGTTGTTTTGTAAGACCTCTTTCATGTTGTCCTATAAGAAATGCACTTGGGTATCTATTCTAACGTCCTTGGGAGCCAAGTGGCAGCGCAGGCACCGGGGGTTCGGAAACGGGGTACAATGCGGTGCTGAACCTTGCTGCATGGCTGACCTGCTTTAACTAAAGGAAAGAAAGCCCACATTAGCATGTGAGCAAAGGAAGTCAAAATGATCTCATTCATAGTGCTTTCTCCCATTTATGTAAGGGGAGTTGGCCCCCACAGAATAGCATGTCTTTCTCTGGGCCACACAGGGCTGTCTGCCTAATTTTCCTCATTCTTAACCTTTGCCTCTCCATGGGACTGACGTGCAAGACAAAGCCAGAACTCTGCATTCTTCTTTTATATCTTAGCTACAATAGCAAGGAGGTGGCAGAGTTAAAAATGTTTGCACACCCATGGAACAGCTTGCATGTAGAGAGCCGTTCCAGCATTGCTCTCTCTGAGCCACAAGGACTGAGTGGCTTGAGAACACGCAACTCCCCCAGTCTGTGTCTAGCAGGCGGCCACAGCCACCTAAGCCACAGTGTAAGCTATTAAGTTTAAATTAATGATAAAATACAGCTTCTAAATAATAAAAGTCCCCAAAGCAAACCTTTAATCTAATGCTACTAATTGCCTTTGAATTAGTTCTTTTTTCTATAATGTCACGTTAGCACAACAGCTCATTAATTATTGAGCAATATTTAAAGCATTCTGAAGTAAGTAATACATTCATTTACCACCTCCTTTTCATGGGAAATATCTCTTACAGTATCTTACATCTTTTAAAAAATTATTTTTTAAAATAACATCTTTTGTTTGTCATTCTGCCTTATATAGTGGTGAATTTTTGCAAAAACAACACTGCAGTTGAACTGCAGGTTCAGAAGAAAAGTATTTATTGTATTTTTAATCTAATAAACAATTTATATATTTTTTAATCATGCCTCTTAGCAAAATGTATTCCTGGTGTTGTGTTGCTGTATTTTTGTATGGCTTAGTAAATTGCTTTTTAAGGGAGTCTACCTAGATTGAATTAATTATTTATGACACTAATAAACTAAGTATTCATAAAACTGTATTGATTGTGCCAACATGGATCTTGAATCTGCCTTACTGTTGAATAGCTAATATTCACATTCCCCTGTGACTTCATGTGCTCTTTGTACAATGTAAGAGATGAAATTACCTTGCCTAAAAGTAAAGACAGGGATATACTACAAAAGAAATACATTAAGGATTAGTTTTTTCCTTTGCTATTATTTTACAAAACCTGTTTCTTCTCTTGGCAAATATTCAAAGTAAGGTTTTGTTGTTTTGTAAGACCTCTTTCATGTTGTCCTATAAGAAATGCACTTGGGTATCTATTCTTTTGACTTTATCAAACAAATATTCACCCTATCTCCTGGATTTTTAGGGTGTTCAGGCAAGATATTCAGTTCTTCTTAATGTGCAGGTGAAAACCTCCTGACCTTCATAAATAAACTCTCACATACGGCCTAACATTCAGAAACAAAATCCCCAAAGTGCATATGTATGTTCTCCTTAGAGGGCAGGCTAGTGTAGGTACTGGTGTTACAGGCACACAGGGCCTCACCCTGCTCAGATTCTGTATGCTTGTGTGCATGGGCAATACAGTATTGGAGACATATTGGATCACTGGGAAAAGGGAAGAGGGACTATCGCTGGTGCTTGACCTGTCATACATACAGCAATCATTCTTCACAGTTTTCTCTTTTTCCTCTATAGCCCTTCCAGTTGCCCTAGGAGCTACACTGTAGAATGCTGTAAGACCTAGATGAACTATAGAGCTTCTTAGGGTCTAAATGAGTTACATGAGCATCTATCTGCTTCTACTGTGCCATTTTGCATTATCTCAGCTCATGCATATACACAAACTCTAGGGGTACCTCTTTTGTGCCCTTAGAGCATATATGGTGTTAAACTTCAAACAGTTACAGGAAATCATAAGCAGAAAAAGCAGATAGACATCCAGGCTGTTAAAGGCTTTATTGCTGTCCCTAGGAAAATTGTGGTAAAGGTTTTCTTGTAACCTGTTGTATCCAGGTATGTGAAAGACAAGAGACTGGTAAAAACGGCAACACAGATTGACCAAAGGTAAATAGTGCATGCCTCTCATGGTTCCTTGTCTCTCCCTCCTGGCTGGCTCGCCATTAATGTTGTGGTTTGGGCCCAACATGACAACAGAGAAGCAGCCCCATGGCTGCTCACTCAACTCCCCCACCCCCACACGCTCTGGGATGAGGACAAAGCTCATGGGTTTAGAAAAAGGACAAGGAGGGTTCTTCACTTATTAAGGTCCCAGGCAAAACAGACTCAACTTGGGGAAAATATAATAATTTAATTTCACACTAATCAAACACACACAGGACACAGACAACACACAGAGCAGGGCTTGCATATGTTACGCCCACCCCTCCCTTCTTCCAAGGCCCAAATCACTTTGTTCTCTATTTCTCTCCCTCTTTCCCCCCAGCAGCACAGGGAGACAGGGGATGGGGTTTAGAGTCAGTTCACAGGCTGGTGGTTCCTCCTGCTCCTTCCTTCTCAGGAAAAAGGATTCCTTACAGTCCTTCCCTGCTTCCCCACGGGGTCCCTCCCATGGGAGAGAGTCCTCCACAAACCTCTCCTTCATGAGTCCTTCCCACAAGGTCCAGAGCTGCTCCAGCCTGGGCTTCCCACAGAGTCACGGGCTGCTTCTAGAAAAACCACCTCCCCTGGTGCTGGGGTCTTCCACAGCTGCATAATCAGAGTCCACAGGCAGCAAATCCTCTGGCCACAAAATCCAAGTGCACTGGCCAAGTTCACCCCTCCTGGCACCTTCAGGGAACATTCCACCACATTACTCCATGAGTTCAGGGGGACAGCTGCTATCTCACCATGTTGCAGGGAAACTTCTCCTTGGGCACCTTCTTTCCCTTTTCCCTCACCAACCCTAGCACCGCTCTCTTTCCCCAGTACTACTCTCCTCCTCCAGCACAACTCTTCCCTTTCCAGAACAAGTCCTAGCTCTGCTCAGGTGTTACAGCTGTTCTTTCGTATGTTCATCACGTTCTTTGGTATGTTAAGCGCTGAGGTGTATCAATTGTCCCTCTAATGGCTCCTTGGCTGGGTTTTGGAGCAGGAGGAGCTTCTCAGCTTCTTACTGGAGCCACTCCTGTGGCCCTTTCCCTGCTACCAAAAAACCCTCCAAACCAAACTAGAACAATGCCCAATTTGGTCACCTTCTATGGTGAAACAATTTGCTCAGCAGTGAGCAGAGAGCTGAGGACATCACTTGCCTAGATTTTAACAGGGAATTTGACACAGCCTCCCACAGCATCCATACTCAGAAGCCATTAAGATACGGATGGGACACAAGAATGACAAGATATATGGAAAAATGTCTGAACTATCTGCTGATGACCAATGGCTCAAAGTCAAACTGTCTGCCAGTAACAAGCAGAGATTCTCAAGGTGAATAATGGAACCACTGATACTCCATATCCTCCATATCCTTGTAACTGACCCAGATGGTAAGACTGAACCATTCCAAGTTCATGCATGAGACCAAAATAGGAGGAGCTGTGCATATAAAGGAGGGAATAGGCATTGTACTGAGAGACACTGACAGGCTGAAAGATTGGGTCATAAAGAATTGCACAAGGCAAGTTTAACAAAGGTAAATGTGAATTTCTGATCCTGGGATACAGTAATCAAAAGCAGAAGCAAAAGCACAGGCTAGGCACTCACTAGAAGGGTCCTGAGGTGCCACATCAGGCCAAATATTATCCTATCTTTGATATCAACCTGAAATCTGGAGAGTCAGATTCATATACCATGCCTGAAACAGCCCTATTTCTTAATTCAGATTTCTTCTTTCTGGTTACTTTTTCCACTCTAATGCCTCTGATTTTTCTATTTCAATATTGGACTCTTGCAGCATCCATCTTGTCTTCCTCTTGCTCTTTGTGTCTTGTTCTATGAAAACTTATTTTTTTCACTGTGTGAGGTGGTATTTCCCACATAAACTTCTGACATTTAAATGTTTAGGACAGTAATCTCTTTGTGAGAAAATCCTTGAACTCTATAACCTCAGCCTTCCCTAATATTTGGATCCGTGTTGGAGCTATGCCTTTTTCCCCAGTTTGTAAATTTTTCCAGGTGAGTAATACAGCAGAACATTCAAGTGTTTGACTGATTATGAAATTGTTTAACTGATCCCCTTGCAGGCCTCGATTGAAAACAACATATGGAAGCAAATCTGAACTTTATCTGTCTAATTCATGATCCTTCCATTAATTCTTTAGCCTTCTTATCAGAACTGATGATAGGCACCATAATGTTGCATAAACATGAAAGTCATTAATAGAACCTTATAATACTGAATGGAAGACAGCACTGATGAGTTGTTTTGATGGGTGACCTCAACAAGGTAGGCAGAAAAAATCTTCCAAAACACTTTGTGATTTTGAAGAATGCAACCTGTTTTTCACAATACTAAGATGATAGGTACAGATGGTCCAAAGGTGGACATATCTTAGTAGGCGCAGAGAGAACAATGTGAAGGGATTTCTGCATAAGTACTGCTAGAAGTCTTTGAAAAGCTTTAAAATCACTGTTTTCAGTGTACAACTATGTACAATCAGCTGGGCTGCACTTGGCACTTTAAGGAAACCTCTACAGCAAACTGCAATTTGGGCTTCATGAACACAGAATGAGAGAACTCACTTCTCAAGACAATCAGAACCTAGGTCACAGGCCCTAGTCAGGTTTTCTTATTTTGGTTTTTTGTTTGTTTGTTTGTTTTTTTGTTTTTTCCAGTTAGTCCAGTCCAGTTCAGTTCTGCCTCATGTGGCTATGAATAGCATTTCCCTGGTCCTGGGATACTTTCTTGGTGAATTTTTCAGTCTTCTGTTTCCAGTTTCCAAGCACAACTTCTGGCTCTTTTTGGATCTGAGCTGCCTATGATTTGCACCTATTGCTTCTTCCTGAATGCTAGTTTGGTGCTGACACTACTAATGAGCAAAAAGAGTAGCTCTATCTCTGGAGCACTTAAGACTTACTATTTTATTCAATTTAAAGCATTGGTCTGGGGAAATTAGTGCACCTTTTGGGTAGGATAAACATTTTCCAGGTGCATTACATGCAATTTCCGGTGTCTATACATTAATGGCATAGTAATATATGTAAGTAACTGTGCAAGGAAATGTAATGTTTGTTTCAATCTCATTCTCCCAAAACATACTGTATTTCCGACTCCCTGTCCATGACACTTTCTGTCTGGATTGCTTCATCCCGCTTGTGCTATTCTATTCACGTGCCTATTTTTTTTTTTTTCTGAAAATTTTCCTGAATGTAAGAGTTGTGAGGAGATACTTTGTTAACTGTCTTTGCCAGTTGTCTTAGTCATTCTCTGAGAGCTGAGTATGAGCCATTTGAATGGGGTATCAAAATGGTGAGTAATCTGACAGACATGAGTAAAGTTTTACTGGAAGATGGATATGTTCTCCAGACCTACGTGCTCTCTCTCCGTACTTTACTCATAAACTGGCCTTGGATAACAGGAGAGTAACTAAGAAAAGAAAAGCAGAAAACCTGCCTCAATCATAAATTGAACCTGCAGAATCAGTGAGGAGGTGAGGATAATGTTTGGTTGAGAGACATACTTAGGTGTTCCTGTTTGTGCATGGATCTCTGGTTCCTGTATTATCCAAGAATTAAATGTTTTACACATTCTTCTGCAGACGTTCAGTGTTCTTTTCTTTAATTATAGTTTCCAAGGAGAAACACTTTTGACCAGATTGCCACAAAAGATAGCCCTTGGAAGTTGGTATGAACTATAGGAAGCTTTGAGATGGGTAGCTTCTTCATTGACCTGGCCAAGGCTCTTATCCTAAGGCATAAGGAGGTTTCCAATAAAAATAACACACCCACAATACAGCCAGGTGGCTCACAGGTAGAAAATAATCAGGATTGTTTGAATGGCAAATCACAAGATCCAAATGCTTGGTAGACTGATTTCCAAGGATGTGTTAAAACTCAGCCAGTGCTCCAGTGTAAGCAAAGCAAGAGGTGAAGAGCAGGATGGGAGAGTAGCATGTCTGTCAATGGGAATGTATTGCCTGGAGGACAGGAGGAAAGACCTCATGAAGAATTAGAGGGTAGGAGACTCCATGTGTTGGACAGGAACAGGTGGAAAATTAGGATGTGGGGAAATCCCACAGTGAGAAAGAGAAAAAGGGAGGGATTCAATGGGGAAAAAAAAAGGAGTCTTTGGGGATAAAGGATAAAAAAGGATGATATGGTAGGGAAAAGCAAGGAAGAAAGTACGTAATGAGAAATACCATGAGAAAAATGAATGCTTCCTTCAGAGACAAAAGGAACAAACAGTTGCAGAAGAAGAAGGCAAGAGAACAACATGCAGAACAATAAAAAAATCTAAGATAAACAATACAAAAGAGAATGGAATTAATCAGAACTTATAGCAAAGAAAAGGAGGGGAGAAAGCTTGAAGAGAATAAAAAAATAATTTAACATTCAGAAGAAAAAAGATTACTGATTTGAATTGGATTTATATTTTGTCTATATTTAATAGTCTCTGTGAGAGGCATATCTTTGTAGTTTTCGGCATCAAAAGCTGAGGCTACCTGTAGACTAATGATCAACATTTATCACATTTTATTATTACATTGCTCCTTGAAAGGCTTTTACTAGAGCTACATTAATACAATCTGAGTAGTAGAGGAAATGTGTAGAGAAGGACATCCTGTAGAAAAATGCCCCTCCCCCCCCTAATTATTCCCCCAATAATTATTCTAATTATTCTTTCAGAGTCGAGTTGAATTTAATTTGGCCTCTTTTAATTAAGAGACCAAAAAAGAGCTTATCTCTTTTTGAGGTGCACTTTTTTCTGACAAGTCCGCTGTTTACAGTCCATCTGAAATCTGAGAGTCACATGCCCTGCTCTTTTGCACACTGCAAAATCAGCAGCTTAAGTTTAAGATGTTTTGTTTTTTATTTTAGTCTCTTGGTAGTGTACTTAGCAGAGAATATTAAAACCTGTTCTCTGTTAGAACTGTTTCAGTGTTTAAACAAGGAAGTCTATGTTTGTTTAAGAGAATGGGTAAATGGTTATCTTGACAGATTAGACTGAAAAAACAGGACAGCCGCAGTCTAGCACAGATGTCCAGATTTGCCACTTGGCTGGTTTTTTGAAGTTCTCTAAACAGAACTTGCCTGTGTGTTTGTGCCTTTGCTCTGTTTGACACCTGACTGAGGAATGTGATTAAGTACTGCTGCTAGGGATTACTTGTCTCTTGCGGGTAAGTGTTCATAGGGCTGAAGTTTCCTCATGTCTGTCTAACTGTGTCATAGCTTACTAAGGGAATACAAGAGAAATATCTAAAAATTGATTAAAGACCTTGAAAAAGATTGGTAATGAAAATGCTGTTTTGAAAGGAAAACTGGTTAACTTTTTTTAGAGCTTAGTATTCTAGTGTGTAACTTACTGACAGAATACGTGGAAGTAAGAAATATAATTTGCCTGTGAAATACTGAAGCCATTTGCAAGATACATTACAGCCTCCCAGATATAAAGCACATCTCGATGGAAAGAAATTTTACATCCTTAATCAGTGTGAGATTATAATTTTCTAATACATTTAAGATGCATGCTTCACTTGATAAATCCATACAACAGTCTACTCAAACAATTTATCAACTTCCATTAATGTTATAATCATGATTTAGTTGTCCTCACATTACTTCCATGACAGGAGAAGCACTTTCAAAGCCACTGCCATTCTCATTTATTTAAAACCTGCTTATCTGCAAATAATGTTTTACTCTGTTTAAGCCTAAAAGCAATAGCAAGGATTTGAAAGATAAAAGCCATCAACCTACAGGAAGAGGTCACTACACTGTACAGGCTTGTCTGCATGCAAGAACTTCTGTTTGCAGAGTGCCACATGTGAGAAATTAATTGCTTGATGTGCATGTTCTGAATACAACAAACATCCCAGCGATGTGCATAAATTTAATGTACACTGTAGGGCCCCAGAAACAGGTCAGACATCTGGGCCAGATCCTAGAAAAAGAGCAGTGCACTGTACCTAATGATGGGGATGTATGAAAACTTTTTATAGCAGTTGTCTTTGATCCCAGCCTTCGCAAACACTCTGAGGAATTTCATCTGTATGTGTCTTTGTGATGACAGGGTTTTTTTTGTATATATATATTTGTATATATATAGTTAGACTCTTTTTTTGAGAAATTACTGAGAATCCATTGATCAATTGTTGAGGTCATAATATCACACTGCTGTTGGATGAGTATTTTATAAAACACCTGTGGCAAAGGGATTATTGCAGATCTGGAGTCTTTTGTTCAGGTTGAACTAGAGTGCAAGTAGTGTTTTACCAAGGCTAAAGATACAAACCTTCCACAAATATGAGTACCTGATAAATGCATGATATATGATGAATGCAAAATACATGGTAAATATAAATATAAGAAAATGGCACTACTTTGGGACTCATGTTCCCACACAGCCAAAATTACTCTATAAGCAATTGAATTTTAATACCTGCTTAGTCAATAGTTTAACTTGCACTGGCCTCTGTTGAGCATCACAGCACAGTTTGAAGCAATAATGAAACTGAAGGCACAGTCAAGCTCCACCTTGAAACTTAGCAGCTGTTTTCACTTTTTGCTACGATGCTGTTTGAACTCTTAGTCTGACATTAGAAGTGTGAGAAGGGAAAGGACTATATGGGAAAATGTGTTTATGTCTGAAGACTTCTATTTATTTACTGGTAGGGTTTTATCTATTTCTTTTATCATCAACTGCAGATATTTGTTTTTTTCCCAAGCCTTGGTGTTTCAGAGATCATATGCAAAACTTGCTGTAAGGACAGAAATGAGTAAGCTGCTTATAGTTGGAATTGTTGGCTTGAAATAGCTGACTGCTGCAAGGTGCTTAAAAAATATTTGAGTTTTTAGAGAGTGTGTCAGTGCAAGTGTGCAAAAAGTGATTCTTTGCCTAAGCAGTTGGAACAGTTATATTGGTTTTCTGTGTCACAATGCAAAAATAAGTACACTAGCTTTGCAAGAGAGACAAAATAAGAATCCAAAGTAAGTGCAGCTTGTTAGCTGAGGCTAGAAATTTAACTTATCTTCAAATTTACAGAATAATGCTACAATAAATGATAAAACAAACTCTTGGTAATTATTTGGAAGAAGGAGTTGAGTAACTGTCAACAAAACAAGAACGATTCAAGACAAAACAACCAAATTTCCTTCTTTAATAGGACATTAAGTAAATAAGACCAGATGTTACCTATCTTGACTTCAGTATGTCTTTGACTGTGTATTACACAATGTTCCCAAATACAAGCGAGGGGGGTGTGGTGTTGATTAAACTATTGCGAAGTACACATGTGACTGGTAGACTGTGTTTGAGAATAGTTGTCAACACTTCTTGGTCAAACTTAAGAGTGTGTACTGAGGGGGGATTCCCAATCAGTTGCTCTGAAGCCACTTTTCAGTAATTTACAAAATCAATAATTTACATAATGAATTAAAATAATGAAATAGTTTTAAAAGCTATGGTTCTTATCAAGCTGGAATGGAATGGAAGTGCATTAGAAGATGGGACTCCAGTCCCATCTTAACAAATCTTAACAAATTGGAAAAGTGAAGTGCAAAAGATATATAAAATGTAATGCATAAGTAAGGAAAATAAACTGTGCAAATGGTAGTTACCTGGTTACTCTGTAGGTGTTTATTGTGGATCAAAGATAACAATGTCAACAATGTCATGTATTGTGAAACAATCAACATGTCATGCTGGAATATGAAACAGCAGTCTGTAACACACTAACAGTCCCTCTCTACTAAGCAATGGGAAGAATTCAGCTCCATGCCCTCTCTGGTTTTGGCCATTGCACTTCAAGATGTGGAGTGGGTTAAGTGAGTCCAAAAACTGAGAATGATAAGAAATGAGAAATTTTGGTTTTGAGATGAATCTGGTCAGAAGTGAAAGTCTCACAACAGAATAAAGGAAAAAAAAGAAAAGGAAAGTAGTACTTCATGGCTATTGTGGACAGCCTGAGAAATAAAGGAAAGGAAGATTTACAGTACACATCAGAAAGGCAGACTGTTAAGAACTGTGCATATGAGGTATGAGGTCCTACCAAATGTCCTTGAAGACCAAAATACTGGCCAAAATGCATCATCTATAGCTAATTTCTAAGCACTGGTAAAGTGTAACTGGAAGCTAGTCTTTCATGCTGAGATCTAGCCAGCACCCAATATCCACTTTTTTCCTTTTAATTTTTTTTTTTCCTAAGAAAGCATCTTAGCTTTGCATGGCTTAAGTACAGGCCATGGCTGCTTTAGTACGCTACACGATAATGATTCTTTGTCACTGGGAGGAGTGTAATGGTAACCTTGCAGATATACTTGCTGCTTTCAGTATCTTTTTGTTATGTCTACAGGTTTCTGGAACTACATGGGATGGATAAGGCAGTTCCCCTTTAGCTTTTTATGCATCCCAAGTTTTTTGTTTGTTTGTTTGTTTTTATTTATTTGTTTGTGGGTTTTTTTGTGGGTTTTTTTTTGTTGTTGTTGTTTTGTTTTGTTTTGTTTTCCCCAGTTATCAGAAGACATTTTCTCATGCTGAGTTCCATGGGCTTTTGTTTGCAGTGTAAAATCACAGATTGCTGTGTTTTCAACTCTCACAAAGTTGGGTGATCTCTTAGGAAAAACAATTTAATTTAGTTGCCCAATGGTGTCTAGCAGGGCTAATTAATTAAACCTTGCTAACTTTGCTAACCTTGCTAGCATTTAGTGCTCGTTGATTTTCTATAGATACAAGCCTCTTGTGATCCTGGCTCTGCATAGAAACATCCCCCACATAAACAGGTTAGCTAGGAATAGCTGAGCTGATTGGCTTTTTGTAATGTTTTTACACCTGAAAATGGATACAGATTGCTGGGGAATGATGGAACAGTGAAAGGAATATGCTAGTTGACCTGGGAAAATACATAAATATGATTTCACTTGCTCAGATGCTCCTGTGGTGACTACTAACCTTCCTTTTGAAGTAAATGCTTATATTTCTTTCAAGTTTCCTAAGAATAGTGAACATGGAATGAGTATATTTACTCCTCAGAAGGACAGCAAGCATCAGAAGGAGTGCCCCTGCTATTTCTAAACTGTTGTTTTAAGGAAATATGGGGAGAAGTGCTGGGCATTAGGTTCATCCATCCAACTGGGCTACCTCAGCCCAGTTTTGGCCTGTGCCATCTGCTGGGCCTGCAACTTTACTGAAGTTGTATGTTTGGATTCAGCTGCCTTGCTTCAAACAGTGAGACTATTTAAAGGCAAAGGTGTGTGCTGTTCTATGTAGGTTGGCCTTATTGTTAGAGAATGGCCTTAGGCACACTGAATTTACTAGCATGACTTAGGCCATCTGTCCTGGACAGACAGGAAGGCATTCATGTTTTACCTCTGGCAAAAGAGTTTATACCTCAAGGCTTAGGTCAGTGCAAGGTCACTGTGAAAAATCTTGGCTTCTAATTATTTACACAGTGATTACCCTTCCAGTTTGTTACAAAACCCACAGCTCCCAACACAGCCAACAATTGGCTCTAGAGAGCACAAATAACAAGTGATAATTACACGAAAAAACATGGAGCTTCTCATTCAGTTCCCTTTTACAAAAGCCAGCTTTGTCCTTTAGTATTTGACACATTTGGATGGCACCAAAGACAGAGACTGAAAAACCACAGCTGTTCTTATTTCTCAGTAACACTAGCACACTAAAACATAGAAAGAATAATCTCAACCCCAGACAGAATTTTGCAGCCCAGACATCCCAATAAATTATAAGCATGTTGTAGCTGGCGACCATTATGCAACCACTCCCCTCCAGTAAAAATAGTTGTCAGCATTGTGCTGTTTGTAAGTTCAATTTTTTTTGTTGTTGATTAGATCATTCTTAGAAACAGTGACATCTCACAGAGTGAGTAACACATTCCCCCGGAGATATGGGATTTAACCTTGAAAGAAACTTCTGTGACAGAGCAGAAATCTATCTGGATGTCTCTCTAGGTACATGCAGAGGAGAAAAAGAAAATAAAATCTGAAAATAAAAATATTACTTATTTCC